>NW_005196938.1:13761-17349 GCF_000372725.1 Emiliania huxleyi CCMP1516
TACGGAGGGTATCTGCGGGGGGAACGTGCCGTTACCACTTACTCGTAACCTCCAGAGCGACTGCTTGCTTACTTATCAACCCATTACCTGTTTGTCTGGTACTTGTCTACCAATCGTCCCCTCGCGTCTCGCCGCCGGGCGGGCCGGGCGAGGGCGGGCCGGCGGCGCCTGTGACTCGGGCTCGCCCGGAAAGGTTTCGAAGGGGTGTCGGCCAGACAGCATAATGTAGAGCATGACGCCGACCGACCACATGTCGATCTGCTGGTCGTACGGCACCTACAGCCGAGATCCAGCCGAGATCCAGCCGAGATCCAGCCGAGATCCAGCCGAGATCTCTGCTGGTCGTCTGGCGCCTACAAGGGTCCCGACAAGGTCCCGAGCAAGTTCCGACACACACACGCCGATCTGCTGGAAGGACGCCACCGACGCGTCCGCCTGCTCGGGCGCCCAGTACGTCCACGTGCCAACCTTCCCGCCAGAGATGACTTGCTCGCCTACAGCAGACACGTCACGGACCTGTCATGGACGCGTCGTGGCAGGCCGGCCCGAGAGACGGCTTGCTCGCCTGCGGGGGGGGGTAGGGAGGAGGCGTCGGCGCCTCCGAGGGGCAGAGGCGCGCGAGCGGGGGCGGTGCGGCGCCCTCTTCGAGCAGCACCGCCGCGCCGAAGTACATCTCGGCTCTCTCTCTCGGCTCTCTCTCTCGGCTCCCTCTCGGCGCCCTCTTCGAGCAGCACCGCCGCGCCGAGGTCGATGAGCTTGACGGGCGAGTCCGGTGACGTCGACATGAGGACGACGTTCTCGGGCTTCATGTCGCGGTGGCAGATGCCTAGACCCTTCCGAGACACTTCCTAGACACTTCCTAGGCGGCCAGAGGGCTTCATGTCGCGGTGGCAGATGCCGCACGAGTGGAGGTGGTAGATGCCGCGCGCCACCTGCAACGTGCCATGCGAGGTGGTAGTGCAACGTGCCATGCGAGGTGGTAGTGCAACGTGCCATGCGTACCGGGCCTCGACTGGGTCCGAGGCGGACTCCCGGGCGCCCCACCCCCTCTCCTGCCCTCACCGCACCCCTCAACCCTCCCTACACCCGCTCGCCTGGCCGAGCAGCTGCGACGCGACCCGCTCCGAGTACGCGCCTACAGAGGACAGAGAGGCCTCGGCGAGGCCGTCTCCTCGAGGCCCGCTCCTCTGCAGACGCTGCAGCGCCGTGGTTGAGCAGCCGCTCAAACAGCTCGCCGCCCTCGGCCAGCTCCATCACGAGGTGCCACTCTCCGTCCGGCCCCACGTCGTTGGCCGGCACGTCGTACACGGCGAGCAGCTGCATGATGTGCGGGTGGCCGTGGCAGCGCACGAGCGATGCCACCTCCATGTTCAGGAAAGGCTCGAGCAGCAGCCGCTTGTCGACAACCTTGATGGCGACGCGCTTGCCGGTGGCGCGCTCCGTCGCTCGCCACACCGTCGCGGAGCCGCCCGACGCGATGATTGTGTTGAAGTCGTAGAGCGACTCGACCGCCTCTCTAGTTGCGTCGACGATGATCGCCGGCCGCGGGATGGCCTCGGCGATGCTCCCCACGCTCTCGTGCACAGAGCTGCGCGCCGACGACAGCCGCGCGTCGCCACCACCGCTCTTCGCTTCCTCGGCTTCGTCACCGCCCTCGCCAACGAGCCACGCGGTAGGAAGCACCGCGCCGAGCGCGACCCCAGCCACAGCCGCACCGGCCATGCCCAGCCCCATCGTCATCGCACTGATGCCGCCCGGAGCCCTCTGCGGCGCGGCGGCACAACGGCGGCGGCGAAGCAGCAGCAACGAGCGGCCAAGTGGCCGGCCGTGGCGACGTAGCGACAGGAAGCCCTGCATTTTTCGGCGCTGGCTCGCAACAAACAAGGGCCCCGTGAAGGGTTGGGCGCGCCACCCAAGAGGCAAGAGCGTAGGTACGTGCGGATCGGCAAAGCGCAACGCGTCGATCTTTTACCTTCTAGAACCTTGGGTGGTGATCCTGTGTGCGTGTGTGACTGGGAGTGTTCACTGGAAATACACCACGCAGGGGCACAGCAAGCACGGATAGCCGTTGAGCACTTGAGCACTTGATAGGGTCGATTCCGCATGGTACGGGACCCCTCGATCGTCTCGCCCACCCTCACTGGTGTGTTCATTGGGGGGGGTCATAGCCGTTGAGGAGAAAGCGCGTAAGATATACGCGCCACCTCCGCGAGCGCGGCGGGATCGGAATTGCGGCCGGAGGGAAGGGCGAGCCGCCGCCGCCGCCGCCATACCATCAGCGACGACGACTGTGGCTCGCCTCAAACGCCAGGCGCTGGATCGGCAGTACTCGTAGGAAACGAACATCTGAGTTTCAAATCTCGAATAAATCTCGAAACACACTTGAATGCTCACTTGGCAGGTAACATATGCGCCACGCGCCCCAACCGCTCCTCTGGTCGCCGCCGGCCTCCGCGGCGGCGGCGATGTCCCAGCGCCACCCATCGGCCAGCCCTCAGATCGATCGATCGCGGATCGGCGCTCAAAGTCGGCTTCAGATCCGAGAACGCTGCTGGCGCCGCCGCCGATCCCAGCGGCGACGCCAGCAGCTTCCCCTGCTCTCCAATGCGCCGAGAAGCGACGCGGGGGTGCTCGGCCCGCCATGGACGACGAAGGATCCGCCGGGCGCGCGTCGGACGGTCCGGTGGCACCCTCTGCGCGCGGCACCTGCCGGCGCCCCGACGACACCCGTCGCGCCACCGCTGATGGAGGGGCGGTCGGCGCCGCTGCCGCCGCGCCGCCGGTGGGAGGGGCACTGGTGGTGGCCTGGGCGGCCCTCCGCCGCCGCTCGGGGCGCCCGGGCAGCGGTGGCAGCCTGCGCCCGCGTGCTTCGAGCTGCCCGCTCGGTGCTTCGAAATGCCCGCTCCGGCGGCCCGCGACCGCTGCTATTCTTTTTTCTACGTGCAAAATTCGAGCCAATAGAGGAAACTGAAGCGGGCAGGCTGGAAGCACTGAGGGACGGCCGATGTTCGCCCAGTGCCACACCTGATTTTAGAATCGCTCTATGGCCCATAACCACATATAACGTACTATAGGATCACTCAAAATGCGCGAGCCGCGAGTGTATGAAGTATGACACATAAGAACCTCGCCGGGTTGAGCCGGGGAGGGGGGTCTGCACTAGAAGCTGCTGCGCCGCTCTCTCCGCCGAAGATCGAGGGCCACTTCGTCCTCCTCGTCGGCTCCGACGTCCCCCACCTCCTCCTGCGTGCGGCGGAAATGCCTCCGGCGCATCCGCTTGCGCGCGTGCTCCTCCGACACCTGCAGCAGCTGCTCGCACACGCCCCACGAGGAGCGAATCATCTCGAGGAACGCGTCGCGCGGGACGCTGACCACCTCGCACCGCTCCGAGCAGCAAGTGACCGTCGTGTTGAAGGGCGCGCGAGAGAGGCACGCGGTCTCGCCGCAGCACTCGCCCCGCACCCGCGTGCCGATGTCGCGCCTTCAACACGAGGGAGGGGGGGCGCAATGAACGATCGTCTTCCCTCAAGCCCCGGCCTGACGCGAGGCGCTCGCCTCCGCCCGTCGACGCCGAGCATGCTCGATAGC
>NW_005196938.1:19786-28143 GCF_000372725.1 Emiliania huxleyi CCMP1516
CGATGTACAGGATGACCCCGAGCGACCACATGTCAACCTACACACGGGCAGTCAGGCAAGCGTCCGAGCAGCGTCCGACCCTCCGGAGGCGCCAGAGGTGTCTCCGGCCACCTCGCGCCCGCTGCCTCGCGTCGCGGTGAAGCACTCGGGCGCCCAGTACGCCCAGGTGCCCTGCCGGTCCTGCGACGCCTCGAGGTGCGCCGCGAGCCCGAGGTCGCACACCTTGATCGTGAGGGGCGGCTGCTCCCCCTCGCCCTCCCCCCCCGGGCGCTGGTCCGCGCCAGAGAGCAGCAGGTTCTCTGGCTTGAGGTCGCGGTGGCACACGCCGAGCGCGTGGAGGTGGGCGATCGCCTCTCCAACCTGGCGGAAGAGGGCCGAGGCCTGCTGCTCCGAGTACGCGCCGTACTGCACCAGCCGGTCGAACAGCTCTCCCCCGCCCACGTACTCCATCACCAGCGCCCAGCCGCCCTCTGTCTCGTACACACCGCGCAGCTCGACGATGTTGCGGTGGCGGCCGGCGAGGCGCATGATCTCGACTTCGCGCCGCACCTCGGACGGCGGACGCTTCGCAGCGCCGCCTCCGCCCGACTTGCTCCTCCGGCTCGACGCAATCTGCTTCACGGCCACCACCTCGCCAGTCTCGCGGTGTCGTGCCCGGCGCACGGTGGCAAAGTGGCCGCGACCGATTTCCTCGCCGAGCTCGTAGTCGTCCTCCAGCCTCCGATGCTCCTCCGTACTGCTGAACCTGACGAGGGATTGCACCGCCGACGTGCCTGGCTTCTCACTAGACTGCGAGGCGGCGGCGGCGGCGCCGGCAGCGGCCGCGGCGCAGCTCGCCGCCGCAGCCCAGACCTCGGCAGTTGTGCGAGGCAGGAGGCGGCGGCCCGCTCGCCGGGCTTGAGGATGCAGGAGTCGAGAGGAGAGGAGGCGGCGCATAAGGCGTTCAGTCGGGCGTCTTCAGTCGGGCTTCGCCCCGTCGCCCAAAGTGAAGCCAGCTCATCAAGGAAAGCCCGAGAATTTCGCCACCCCATTCCCCTCGCAAGGAAAGAGAATTCTACGCGCGATTTTTGGTAGGCCACTCTCAAGCCCTACAAGCACATCCATTTGGGAGGGTTGACGCGCAAAAGTTCTTTTTCTGCAAAATAAAGGCTCCGCATGGGTACAATGGAGTACTTTTAGGGTAGAAGACTCACCTACTCACCGCTGTCGTCATCGCTGGCACCCGACTCGCCATCGCTCGAACCGGACACTTCGCACTCTGGGCACGAATACACACACTCGCCGGCGTGACCCATGTGCGCGCGCATTTGAACATGTGGTCGTGGTTGCAATGTGCGCAGCACGGATCTCGCTCGCTTTCGCTACCGAGCGGCTCTAGAGTATCATGAGATGCCATGGTCACGCACTCCAGCTCGAGGCAATCTCCGCACGCCGTGCATGCACCGCGCACGACATACACATCTCGCAACAGCAGGAACTCGGCGCTTGCTGAGACCCAGCTATGCGGATGCGTGCTCGGTGTGGGCTGTGCAGACATGGCCGGCGCGTGCCAGCCGGGCACTCGGTGATAGTAGGGGAACGTCACGAGCTCGTGCAGCTGCTCCGAGCTGAACTCAGCGACGTCATGCAGGTTGAGCTCGTGAAGCATCCGTTGCGCGTCTTTTGATCGACGGCTCTTCGGGCAGCCTGGCTGTCGAGACGTCTAGCTCGGGCGATGACTCTGGATGCGGCGGCAGCAGCCGCACCCACGAGCCGACGCGCACCTGCACGGCTATGTGACTCTTAGCTCGTGACTTATGACTCAAGCTGCTCATGACTCAAGCTGCTCGTGTCCCACGCACCTCGCCACCCGCCATCGCCTCGACGGTCGCCGGCGAGGCGTAGAGGCGGCGAGAGAGGATGTAGCCGCTGCCGTTGTCGTCGCCGCCGTGGAAAGACGTCACCGTGGCGATCGCGTTGGGCTCGCCGGGCAGCCAGCAAACCTGCAGAGATCCAGCCGAGATCCGAGATCCAGCCAGGGTCCAGCCGAGATCAAGCTGAGATCAAGCTGAGATCAAGCTGAGATCAAGCCCGACCTGCTGCCCGACGCGAGGCCACGGCTCCACCTGGTAAGGCGAAATGCGGCGCGGCCCGGCCTCATCTTCATCCTCGTCCAGCAGCACATCATGGTGATGCTCCGGCTCAACGACGGCCGTGACCGCCCTGCCGCACTCCCACAGCACGGCTCGCTCGAGCACGACGCCGCAGCAGCCAGCGTGCAGCCCCTCGATCACGCGCACGCGTTGGCCCTCGTGCACGAAATTGTCGCCCAGAAGCCGCTTCTCCTCCCTAGTGCGCGCCACCTGGCTCGAGTCGAGTGGGATCTTCTTCTTCTTGCGAGCCGCTGTGCGGTACTGGTTGATGACGTTCAGCCGCCGGTTCCTGTCGCGCCGCTCCGCCTCCACCGCGCCCTTCTTGCGCTTCTGCGCGCCGGACGCCTCCGGCCTGCCGCTCCTGTCGCGCTTGTCCTCGCGCTTGCGCTCGCGCTGCTGAGCCATCGAGGCTGCTGATCGCCCGCCCTTGGCCCAGGGCAGCCCGGTGACGTTGTGCAGCCAGGCACCGCTCTCCCCGTAGCTTCCATCCCACGTGTGCTCCTTCGGCGCCCTGCCTTGCGGCCGTGGATGTGGAGCGCCGGGCGCGGCTGCGGTCGAGGACGAGGCCTGGCCACTCATTGGTGGACGGCCAAATCTTTGTGGCTCTTGCCAAATCTTTGTGAGGTGGGAGGCCCGGGCAGCTAGGTTGGGAGTCGCGGAATAATGTTGGGAGTGGGTACCTTACGAAGTAAACTTCTCCATTGTACGATAAATACACAAGTGTTGTCGAGTGTTGGTGACTAAAGGAAGGCGCGCGGACAATCGGCGGGCGCGTTCGGCCTGGCCTTCTCGGTTCCGGTCCCGGTGAGGCTCAACCGACTGCCCTCCTTCCGTGCGGCCGCTTTGTTACCCGCGCGATGCAGTACAGCGCCTCGGAGGTGATGGCAATGAGGCGGCTGCCAGAGTACAAACCTCCTCTGCACAGCACGGCTCCACCACTGCATCGGGAAGAGCTTTAGCAGCACGCCGCACGGCCGCCGGTCGCTCGCCGATCGGTTGCCGCACTGAGCCTCAAGGCAGCGCTGCAAGGTCCTGACGGGATCGTTTCGTCGGCGCGCAAACTCCCTCGGTGTGAGCAGCGCTTGGGCGGCGGGCGACTGGAAGCCGCCGTGGCTTCCCTCGTTGAACACCTCGTTGAGGTTGGTGAAGCCCGTGTCACGTGCGAGGCGCGAGGCGAACTCGGTCGAGCCGCTCCGCTGCATCGTCGCAATGACAATGACGCTGCACCCGGTCGCGTTCGTGGCGCTGCTGCTCGCGGCCTTCCCACCCGGCTGTGAAGTGATGCCAAGCTGGCCATCGGCTTGGTGAGAGAGGCGGCCAGTTGGTCTTCCTGTGCTTCTCGTGGCGATGGTTTGTGTGTGAGCGCTGCTGAGGCACATAGCGAGCAGGAGCAGTACGCACAGGTGGTGTAAGCCGCATGAGGTGCTGCGTATGCATGGCGCATCTCGCATCGCACGGACTGGGGGACTCGCGCTCGCAAGCGCCCGCCGGCGGGGAGAAACAAATCAGCTATAAGCAAAAAAGAATTCAACGAACCAACTCTCTCTCTCTCTCTCACAGCACACAGGTTCGACACAGGTACGCCACAGCAAAAAGAAATCCCCGATGTTTTCTTTTAAAGTGTGTCTTTTCTCATGTCCCCCCGGGGCCGAGCGCACAGTACTCCCCGGATTTTGGCCTGGCTGGGTGGCCGGCTCGAAGCGCTTAGACTGTGAGATGGGTAAAAAGGAACAGGCCCCCGCCCTTGTGATCTTTGTGCAGTGTTCTTTGTGGGTGTGGTCCGTGGTCGGCGACTAGCCGGGGTCGTCCTCCCGATGAGGGACTAGCGCACTACCACTAGCCGTCTTCCACATGGTCCCTCGGGTCCCTGCTGCTCAGGCGACTTCTCTTTTGCCTTCCTTGGATAAATAGTATAAGAGCGAAGCCGATCCCCTCCGCCTCCCTGCTCCCTCCCCGCCGCCTTCCACCTCGCCGCGCCACCTGCTCTCTCCCCTTTCTTCCGGCCTCTCTTTCACGCCCAGCTGACGCCGGCGCACAGATTGCCCCGCAGCCCCTCGGCGCACTGCGCCGTCGGGTACCGCTCGCCCGGCTTGCGCGGCTCCCTCGCCGGCGCGCGCACGTACGGGAAGGCGGCCTTCGGCTGCTCGGCGACGTCGACGAAGGGCCTCGAGCGCATCGCGTTCTCGCGGGCCGGCGCGTGCGGCCGCGGATGCCCGCCGCAGTTCGGCCCGTACCTCGCTGGTCGGTAGACCATCGCATCGGTGAGGAAGCTCGAGACCGGTGGGGTGTGCGCGCCGTGACTCCCGCTCGGGCGCAGCAGGTCGTCGCGCACGCCGAAGCAGTTGACGCCGGTGGACTCGCAGTAGACCATCGAGTAATTGTAGCGCTGGTACAGGCTCGAGAACGCGCTGACCGACCCGCCGAACCAGCTGGACAGCCTGTCGGCCTCACTGCTGCCGAAGCAGCGCGAGCGGCCGCCCGCGCGTGGGTCGTCCGGAGGCGGCACGCTGATCTTGGCGGGCGGTGCGAGCGTGAGGGCGGCGTTTACCTCGTTCACGATGGCGCGCGGCCGGTAGCCAGCAGAGAAGACCGTCTCCGTCAGCCAGTAGTCGTAGCAGTCGGTGTCGACCGACAGCAGGTCCAACTCCGTCTCCGGCGCGAACCCGTACTTGCGGAAGAGGCTGACGACGTTGGAGACGTTGATCATCTCCTGCTGCAGGTTGATCGAGGGGTCGCGGTAGCCGCCGTCCATCATCAGCCCGCGCCACCCATGCGCCTTGCGCAGGTGCCGCGTGTTCGTCTCCCGCCCGCTCATCACGCCAAACTCGATGTAGTTCTTCGGCCCGGCGCCGACGAAGCCGAAGAGGTGCTCGAGCACGCCGTCCTCGCCGTTCTGGCTGTGGACGCGGCGCTCGGCCGCCTCGAACCCCGCCAGCCACGCGAGCAGCCGCACTAGGTGATCGTGCGCGTGCGACATGACATAGGATGGCTGCCGGGCCGCGCGTTTCGACACAGAGACGCCACAGCAAAAAGAAATCCGCTTCCTCCCAGAAAGAAAGAATTCAAACAAAAACAACTCTCTCTCACAGCAGACAGGCTCGACACAGGTGCGGAAAGAAAGAAAGAAAACAGACAAGTCAAGATAAAGATGGGAGGACGGCACGCCGCCACCACACAGGGATTTTAAGGAGTCAGAGGAGTGTGGTGCTATCGACAGCCCAAAAAGAAAGAAAACGTAGACCTCCAAGTGCTCCAAGAGGCAAAGAGGGATGGAGGACGGCACGCCGCCACCACACAGGGATTTCACTGGAAGGAAGGTATCGACAGCCCAGGGCTTTGCTGACAGACCCAACCTCCCGCCGACGGGACCATACCCCCCCCCCACCCCCTCGCCCCACCGCCGGCCGCCTTACTGCTATAGGCTCCAGGAGGCTGCAGACACCGACACACGCACACTAGATACGCGCGGATGGCCGCCGTCTTCCACGCCAGCACCGGTGCTCGTCTAGAGCGCGGCGGCGAAGTTGGCAATCGCGTGGCGAGCGGCGGGCGCGGCATCCCGCGCCGGTCGCCGCACCCGCACAGCAGGCGCCGCGCCGGCGTCCCCGTGCGAGTCGGACTGAGCCGCAGCCTACCACTCCGCCGCTCGAGCTCGTATTCACTATCTGCTGGCGCTGCACCAAGGCATCGCTGCTCGCGCTGGTCACCGAGATGGCAGATGCGTAACCTCGCAAATAAGGAGGAATGCAACACAAAGGTCAACGCCAGCTTGGACGGCTATGTTGATTCGCGCGACATTGAGGCGCTCCGCAACCAGAAGGGTGTCGGCGAGTGGAGCGTGGAGCAGCTGCAGCAGCTCCGCGACGCGGGCGCGCGCTCCTACCTCATGGCGCTGCGGGCTCGGCGGCGGCACTAGAGGGAGGGGCCGAGGGACCATACCCCCCCACCCCTGTCGAGGGCTAGTCTTGGGCGGTCAGGACCATACCCCCCCACCCTTTGGGCCACGACATACCACACCCCGCAAAAAGTTGGAACCCTGCGACATCATGGAGGGGCTCGCAGTGGCGGTCACCGCAGTGCTAGACGACGACGACGACGATGACGATGTCTTGGACGCCTGGACGGGCGGCGAGCCGTTTGCGGCACCTGAGAGGGAGCCATCTGCTGCTGGGAGGGAGCCGTCTGCAGCGGAGAGGGAGCCTTCTGCAGCCGAGAGAGAGGCTGCGGCAGCCGAGAGGGAGGCTGCTGCAGACGCAGCGGAGGCGGCCGGCGGGCGCAAGAGCCGCAGGCAGACGGCAGGAGTGGCTGCGAAGCGGTTCGACGACGAGTACAAGCCACCGGCGCCGCGGCGGCTGAACCGCGCTCGCCAGTCCAAGAGCGAGCGGCCCGCCGAGTGAGCAGCGGCTGCTACTAGCGGCTGACCCTCACAGACGTCACTCACCCGGCGGCGGCCCCAGAGGCTGACGCCGGAGCCTGCCCGCCCGCCCGCCTCCTCCTGCAGGTGCGCGCCCGCGCGGATCGACTCGGAGTGGGTCCAGTGCGACTTGTGCGCGCGGTGGCGCATCGTCAAGCGGAGCGCCATCGACGCGCTGCCGGACGACGTTGCGTGGGTGTGCGGTATGAACTCGGACGTGCGGCACAACAGCTGCTCCGCGCCGCAGCGGCTGTGGATGACGTCTGCCCCGGAGGACGGAGAGAGGGTCGAGCCGCGTGGCCTGACCTCTCGCGCCACGCTGCAGAGCCACCGCCTCAAGATCGGCGAGGCAGAGGCGGCGCAACGTAGAGCCCCGGCCGCCCTCTCGCAGCCACGCTCCCACTCCAGTGGCTCCAGTGACTCCAGTGCACTCCACCCCACAGCGCACTCCACTCGCCTCCACCCGCCGCCCACACTCCACTCGCCTCCACCCGCCGCCCAGCCGCACGCCGCTCGACCAAGCACCGCCACCGCCTCCTCCCCGCGCACAGGCGCCCATAGCTGAGCTGTATCTCGGCTATATCTTGGCTATATCTCGGCTGTATCTCGGCTATATCTCGGCTATACCCCCCCGCGCACAGGCGTCCGGGCTGCAGCGGCGACTACCCGCCTCGATGCAGGACGCGGGCTGGCTCCTCCTCCCCTCTGGAGGCACCTGGGCGTCGCATCGACTCGAGTACGCCTACATCGGACCCTGCCCGGGGGCCCACATCGGCGGCGGCGGCCTCGTCTGTGCATGCACCGGCTGTGCATGCCGCGCCCTCACGCTCCCCGTGACCCGAGTAGGCGGGCCGGACGCGAGCTGCGAGGCCGCGAGCCTGCACTTTGCGCGACGCCACGCCGCAGGCGCCTATGGCTGAGCTGTATCTCGGCTATATCTCGGCTATATCTCGGCTATATCTCGGCTATATCTCCGCTTTGCGCGACGCCACGCCGCAGGCGCCGGCACTTCTGCAGCGGCGCCTCTTCCCGCCGTCTTCGAGGTGAGATAGCCGAGGTGGAGCCGAGAGGGACTACGAAGCAGTTGGTGTAGCCGAGATGGAGCCGAGATGTAGCCGAGATGTAGCCGAGATGGAGCCGAGATGTAGCCGAGATGTAGCCGAGATGGAGCCGAGATGTAGCCGAGATGTAGCCGAGATGGAGCCGAGATGTAGCCGAGATGGAGCCGAGATGGAGCCGAGATGTAGCCGAGATGTAGCCGAGATGGAGCCGAGATGGAGCCGAGATGGAGCCGAGATGGAGCCGAGATGGAGCCGAGATGTAGCCGAGATGTAGCCGAGATGGAGCCGAGATGTAGCCGAGATGGAGCCGAGATGTAGCCGAGATGTAGCCGAGATGTAGCCGAGATGTAGCCGAGATGTAGCCGAGATGTAGCCGAGATGTAGCCGAGATGTAGCCGAGGTGCAGCCGATGGTTAGCCCAGACCGCTGTCCGCAAGGTGCCGCCGCACTTCCGCCCGGCGCCGGCCCACGCGGCGGCTGACGCGGCGGCCCGCTCCCCAGCCAACAAGCTCCAGAGGAGGGGCGGCGGCGGCGGCGGCAGGGGCGGCAAGAGGGCGGCTGCGGCGCCGGCTCGCAAGAGGAGGAGCGCGGCGGAGCCGCACTCGAGGCGGCGCAGCTAGCCGAGAGTGCCACGGAGAGGTCGCGCAGAGCCCGCTGAGGTACAGCCCTCCAGGCGGCGTGGCGGTCTGGGCCGTGCGCCCGCTCGCTGCCTGCGATCCCTGCCGCGCCTCCCCGATCCGGCGCTCCTCT
>NW_005196937.1:0-1418 GCF_000372725.1 Emiliania huxleyi CCMP1516
GAGCAGCCAGATCGGGCCGGCGCCAAAAGAACAAGCTCACCAGCCAGTCACATGGTTCGCGAACCGAACTGATGACGTAATGCGACTGTGCGAGCTTGGAGCTTGCGCCGCGAGATGGACCCGTCTCAACATAGCATGCCTCAGACTCGCCGCAGCCAAAGCTCGCGTCGCGGGGGCAAAAGCGCTTGTTCATCTTGCTTGCGGCAGGAGCGTGCTGCCTACCATCTTGCCGCCAGCGGTCGCTGCAGCCGACAACAGCGTGGGGCAACGCTTGCCGCAGTGCTCCACTTCCGGTCTTCTCCTGCTCGTCGTACGCAAGCGAAGTTCGATTCGGCAACAGAGACAGCGTGAGCGTGCTTGCCCACGCGAGCAGCATCATGTGTGTGTGCTGCCTCTTCAGGGAGATGCACTTGACCCTTGAAAGCGAACGCCGAGAAAAAGAATTTACACCAAGCTCACACGCACAACACTGGGCTTGCCTCGATAGACTCGAGGGGCCAGGATACGCAGCAAGGAGGGCGGAGCTGCGCCGAAAGGCGAAAGAAGCCGAGAGAACAAGGGAACGGCAGGCGGCGGCGGCGCAGGACGAGGCAGAAGAGAATGACGCGACAGAGGAGGAAGTGACAAGGGAGAGAACGACGAGAGTGGGACGGCCGCGAGGTGGCATGAAGGTTGCAGCGAGAATCGGCGAGAGACTGCGAAAAGAGATAGGAAGAGGCAGACTCCCTAGGGTGGGCGACGGCTAGCGCATCACACTCCTCTCCTTAAAATCCCTGTGTGGTGGCGGCGTGCCGTCCTCCCATCCCTCCCTTGGGTTGTCTGTTTTCTTTCTTTCTTTTACTGGGCTTGCCGAAAGAAGCCGCGAGAACAAGGGACCGGCAGGCGGCGGCGTCACAGGACGAGGCAGAAGAGAACGACGCGACATAGCCGTGCCAGATTTCCCTTCTTAGGAGGTTGGCCTTCCTGTGCGCGGGGTTGAGCCCCCTTTTGTTGAGAATTATTCCTAGCTCGTGCCAGGCGTAGTGCACCTTCGCTCGATCTGTGGTATGCCAGTGGCCTCCTCTCAGCGGGATGATTATCTGTTCGTCTGTCGATCTGGGGTAGCGGCAATTAATGTATGGGTCGATGGAGGTGGCGAAGTACGCGGTGTCGTCTGGTGTGAAGTAGTTAGTGACTGTGAGTAATTGGGCTGTATTGAATAGGTTGTGGAATTTTGTTATGGAGGGGGGGAGGTGAAGGGTAGGGTTGTTAAATATCGGCGTGGAGCGTGCCTCGAGCGGGTTGTCAGACCCTAGATATTTGAGTCGGAGCTCTCTCATGTCTTCTATGGCTTTGACCCATGGTTCTGCGGCTGCACCTGTGGGGGTGATGGTGCAGGGGAAGGATTTGGTTTGGAGGTTGGCCCGAAGGGCAGTTCG
>NW_005196936.1:0-1418 GCF_000372725.1 Emiliania huxleyi CCMP1516
CATGTGAGCTGGGAGGCGGGAGGCAGATGCAATAGGAGCGGGAGAGTGAGATCGTCAGCCAGCAAGGCAGACCTTTACGGCGCGGCTGCGGGCGCGTTTGCAGTGACATGCGATCCATGTGGCAGCAAAGGCACGGCGGGAGTAGCGCGTATGCAGGCTGGTGAGCGAGGGTGGCGCGTCGCGAGTGGCGGTGCAGCCAGTCGGTGGCGGGTGCTGGCGACCGGCAGAGAGATGCAGACGGCGCGAGAGATGACCCTGCGGAGAGGCGAGGTGACGGGCGATCCGCGACGGTGGGAGAGGGCTGAGCATCGCCATGTCTCGCTCCGGCACCATCTTGCCGAAGCGCAGGCCCGGGAAGGCGGTGTTTTTGATGTAGCGGAGCCGCGCCGTGTCGTGCTTGTTGTACCGCCCTTGGCGGCCGGCGTAGCGCTGGTGCACACCGTGCAAGATCGACTGCAGCTCGAGCTGGTGGCTGACGATGTCCTCGCCGCTCTGCAGCGCCGGCGACAGGCACATGGCGCCAGCAGAGGAGATCTGCGAACAGGGCGAGTCGACGCTGGCAGGTCAAGCAGCGTCGACTCGCTACCAGCAACGAATTGTTTCGGCTAAGTCGTTTTGTACCGGATTTCAATGTTAGTGGCAAAACCGCGGAGCCGAAAATGGCGTTTAATTTCGCGCACCTGCTGTCCGCCGCCTGCGGCGGCGCTCCGCGCCGCTTGGGGCGCCTGCGGCGCCCCTGGGCGCGCTGCGCGCGCCTGTTTTGGGGGGGCTACCAGCACCGAAAAAGTGCCGGGGAGGGTACCCATTCGAGACCGCGTCGGCATCCCAGTCCCGGCACAATGCTCCGCTTCAGCGCCCTGCTCCTCGCGGTGAGGGCCGCCCACGTCGAGGAGGATTTCTCGCACGCGCCGGACCCCATCACCGGCGAGCACGGCCGGCTGCTCCTCTCTGCCGGCTGCTCCCAGTGCTGCAACGGCGGCAACTGCCTGCAGGGCTTCAACGGGATGCCTGGCATCTGCTGCTCCCGCGCGACGCCGGGCTGCTGTCCGATGGGCGCGTCGTGCGTGCGGTGCAACATGCGCTTCATCTGCTCCAACTCTGCGTAAGACAATGTTCAGCGCCGAGCAGTGCTGCAGCGAGCCCTCCGGAACCCTCTAGACGCCTTCCTTTAGGTACGTCTCGAAGAGCCACCGCTGCTCCATGTGTGCCGCGCATAACGACGTCCCTGCAGAATGTCGCAGCGGCAGTATGTCCCACGGTGCGGGGGGCCTTTTCCTCCTCCTCCTGCTCGTCCTCTGCGTTGGCTGCTTTTGCATGCAGCAGCAGCAACAGTACGAGGTCAGCGCTGTGTGCCACAGCTCGGCCACGCCTCGGTCCCATCTGACACACACACACACACACACACACACACACACACA
>NW_005196935.1:0-1418 GCF_000372725.1 Emiliania huxleyi CCMP1516
GCGAAGCGGAGGAAGCGGCGGCGCGAGCCGGCAATGTCACCCCCCTTCTTGACGCCTGCACGGCTGGTGAGCGACGAGATCTCAGCGTCTGTCAGCCGCACCTCCAGGAACTGGCTGCGGCGGCCGAGGTCAAAGGCGGCCCGCTCACGGAGCTTCACCCGCGCCTGGTGGAGGATGAAGTCCTTGCGGGTCGGACCGAGCTCAGGGCCGATGCTTGGAATGCACAGGCCGCGCCGTGAGCTGTGAGCTGTGAAGGTCGGCCCGCAGGCAGATTTTATATCCCGAGGCGGTGCCCCGCGCCGTGGCCCAATCCTCGCCACCCCGAGACCGCGCAGCGGCCGCATTGCCGCTCGGCGGGATGCCATTGCGCTGGCAGAGCTTGCTGCGGCACACGCTCTGCCGCTGCTGAGATCGGGGCTGCGCTCCGTGTGTATGCTCGTCGACGGCCCGGACGTCCTCCGGAAACGTTCTACAAGAAATGGTGCTTGAAATGTTGTAACCAAGACACAGAGCTCACACATTGGCCGCTTTGTGTATCTCGAGACCTCGAGAGAAGGCCGCCCGCAGGCGGCCCAAGTCGGCAATTGGCTTTCTTTTGGCGGGCAAGCTCACGATCAAGCTTTGAGACGGAGCATCGTCCGACGATAAATGCCGTCTCTGTCTCGATATTAAGATGCCGATAAATGCCTCAAGAGCCGAGTGTGGGCCGGAAAGCCCAGCACTCTCTCGCCAGGAAGCATCGCAACACAAAGAGCTACGGTGTTAAAGATGCCCTGCAAGTATAAGCGCGTTTGCTATTCGAAATACCTGCGTTTCCTGTACAGGAAGCGACAGCCTCCAGACACACACCTCATACACACATATGGAGCCCCTCTCTCGCCCCCCTGGCGGCGGCAGTGGCCATGGCGACGCTGACGGCGGTGGCACTCGTGGGACGTGGCGGTGACACTCGTGGCCTCGGCGGCGCCTGGGCAGCAGAGAGCTGTCGCTGCAGTGCTGGCGGCAGCTGGCGGCGGCGGCTGGATGCGGCGGCTGGCGGCGGCATTGCTGGCGGCGGCCACGCGGGGGAGGCGTTGCTGTGGCGGCGATGCAGCGCTGTCCTCGCGGCTGACGTGCGCCCGGGATAGCAAGCACTGGCAGTCTGCCCGGCAGGACAGCGCTGCATCGCCGCCACAGCAACGCCTCCCCAGCGTGGCCGCCGCCAGCAATGCCGCCGCGAGCCGCCGCATCCAGCCGCCGCCGCTAGCTGCCGCCAGCACTGCAGCGACAGCTCTCTGCTGCGCAGGCGCTGCGGAGGCCACGAGTGTCAGCGCAACGTCTTACGAGTGCCACTGCTGCCAGCGTTTCAAATAGGGAAAAGCTGACGCAGGCGGGAATAGACTTGCAGCCCCATCTTTAAAAAATGTTGTTGTTTGCGA
>NW_005196934.1:0-1418 GCF_000372725.1 Emiliania huxleyi CCMP1516
AAATAAAGAGCCAACAAAAAAAAACGAAACCAAAACAGAAGCAACACACACCCACACACACGACACACAAACAGAAATCCGCTGCGCGATCATCGACCGGTCCGGTCGACGCGGCCTTACACTGCCGGCACGCTCCTTGCACCCCACGACCGCCGTCAACGCCTTATCCAGCCTGAGGGCCCAACTTCAGAATCGTGCTTTTTTGGTTAGGGACCAAAGCGCGAAGGACCACTTTTGGGTTAGGGACCGCGGGCGACAGGTTAGGGACCGATCGCCGCCGCATACGCCGGCGGACGGCCACCATCGGTGTTTTTGGCTTCGCCACCGTTCAAAGCGTGCGCAATGCGCTCGCCGACATCAAGCGAGCACGCCTGTCCGACGAGCGGCTTGCTGTGCGGACGGCTTCTTGTGGCTCTCGTCGAGAGCGTTTTGCGACCCGGCGGGTGGGAGAATGAATGTGTGTCGTCTGATGTGTCACTGTGTACGTCATATCAGTCTTGATAATAAGCACGGTCGATCCGTCGAAGCGATACACCCGTTCCTATCACGTTGGACGGCTGGCACGGGAGCTCTGTGCCAGCAACAGGAACCGAGCCGTACGGCAAGAAGAGCTCGATGGGGAGCGAGAACCGTCAGAGGAGCTTCAAGGGTAACCTGAAGTCCTCCGTGACGCGCTCAATCGCTCCCAAGCGGGTGGCTCTCGAAAACCGTCGATATCTTCCGGAAAGACTGCTCTTGCCGAGCAGCCGATATGCCCAGACGGAGGCGCAGAAAGGCTGCGAGTACTCAACGAGTTCCGCGACCTACGCAGTCAAACCTGGGGGGAACTGACCGCATCATGGCGGACTTCCGAAACCTCCGTGAGCACCTCTGACGGTTCTCGCTCCCCATCGAGCTCTTCTTGCCGTACGGCGGTCTTCCTGATGCGTGCCGGCACAGAGCTCTGTGCAAGCCGTCCAACGTGATCGTGACGAGTGTATCGCTTTGACGGATCGACCGTACTTGTTATCAAGACTGATATGACGTACACAGTGACACATCAGACGACACATGCTCTCCCACCCGCCGGGCCGCAAAACGCTCTCGACGAGAGCCACAAGAAGCCGTCCGCACAGCAAGCCGCTCGGTCGAACACGTTGCTCGCTCGATGCCGGCGAGCGCATTGCGCACGAGGTAGACGGTGGCGTAGCTAACATCACTGACGACGACCGTCCGCTGGCGTGAGCGGCGGCGATCGGTCCTAACCTGCGGTCCTTCACAACCCAAAAAAGCACGATTCTGAAGTTGGGCCCTCCGCCTCGCCGAGGCGCACAAGAGTCCTCAGTCTGGCGAAGGCCAATTCTGTCATCCTGGGCGTCAGCAGCGTGCGACGACAGCGGTCTTTTTTGCGCGGCAGTCTTTTTTGCGCAGCTGAGGCT
>NW_005196933.1:0-1418 GCF_000372725.1 Emiliania huxleyi CCMP1516
GCCGGGGCCGAGGCAGACGCGAGCGCCATGAGGGAGACAATCGCTGCGTCATCGGCGGGCTGTGTTTGGCTCACCTTGCGGAGCAACGCGTGCGAGGGGGTAGACTGGGTAGATTGGCCCACCTCGCTGGTCTCACCAGGTTGCAAGGCCCTACCATCCTCGCGGATCGACTCGTCCACTGAACGCGACACGTCGCCGACGTCGCGGGATCTTCCAGAAAGCTTAAGGCTCTCTGGCACCGCGGTGCTCGCATGCGATGCTGAGGAGTCAGTGCGTCTAGCGGAGCGTACGCGCTCTTGGCCGGCCGCAGAGCCCCGCTTCATCGAGAGTTCACGACGCGAATGGACGGCCGTAATAATTGGGCATCATGAATCGCCAGTACGTCGGCGACTCCCCCTTCACATCTCGAGGTCACATCTCGAGGTAGCCTGGTGTGGCAAACGGTGAACGAGCTACGAGTGTAGGGTGTAGGGTTGTTGTTGGCAAATCAAGACACAGAGCTCACACAGAATCACAGCGGGAGGAAAGCGGCGAGTCGCAATTCCTGCAATCTGGGGTCTCTCGACCGAGTCTATGAGCCCTGGCCGCCTCCCGGTGGTGGCAAGGTTAAGCAACCAAGCGACGGAGATGGTGCGGGGGTACGGGTGTTCCAGGGGCGGGGTCACGACACGCACCGACCCTTCACGAACCGAAAGGCTGTGCCCGGGGAAGGCACAGCAATCCGGCACGTGTTGGGCGCCCCATTCCGTTGTAGGGGTGGGTGGGTGTAGGTCTGTGTATGTAGTGCCATGTGCTACGTACGAAATGACAGACAGCAGAGAGCAGTAAGAGACCGCGCCATCCTCGATCGCCGTGCAAAGCTCGCTTCCGAGCTCTCACGCCGCGCGTAGGGCCCTTAGGGGCCTAGAGAACACAACCCCCCCTCCCTTTTCTCCCAGTAACCTAAAAGCACAGCAGGTGGGTTCGGCGACTGTTCCGCAGCACCGGGGCCGAGCGGCGAGCGCATTGTGCGCGCGGAGCTAAGTGCATTGCCGTTCTCAACGGAGCTCCGCGGGTTGCCTGTTGTCACAGTGCCCGCAGTGTCAGCACCTTCCGAATAGAAAACTTTACAATAACAACTCTCTCACAGCCGAATATAAAGAAAAGACGCACGGAATTCAGTCCCGGGCAACAACACAAGGTAGCCTCTGTCTGGTTAGTTTGCGCGACATTCCCGGGGGCTATCACTCGCGGCTGAAGCTGAACCCGTTCAACGAGGCTGCTTGGGCCATATTTGCGCACGCGGGGCCTGAGTGA
Organism: Emiliania huxleyi CCMP1516; assembly: GCF_000372725.1. NCBI lineage: Eukaryota > Haptophyta > Isochrysidales > Noelaerhabdaceae > Emiliania > Emiliania huxleyi. The sequence continues at coordinate 1,297 of NW_005196933.1, forward strand.
AGCGAGCGACGGCAACTGCAATGTCCAATGATCCATCCGTCCGGCCTCCCTGACTGACCTGACAGGTGTTTGTTTGTCTGACTGACTGACTGATGCATTTTGGACTTCTATTGAATAGCCCC
>NW_005196932.1:0-1417 GCF_000372725.1 Emiliania huxleyi CCMP1516
TGGAAGTCCTCTCCTCTCCAGTGGAAGCAGAGGGTGTGTTCCGGCGGGAAGGGGATTGCTCGCCGCAGGTCTCTGTCCATTCGCAGCACCCCCTCCGTCTCCGCCGGCACCTCGCAGAGCTGAAACTTGGGGCCAAGTACCGGCACGCCCAGCCTTTCCGCCCACAGCCCGAAGGCAGAATGCAGGAAGATGTCGCCCCGTGGGAGCAGGGCCGCCGCTGCGTCCGTGCCGCGTCCCGTGCCCGGCATGGCGCATGGGTGGACACGGGACAGATGACGACGGCACTTGGAGCACTTGGAGTGCAGTCGGTATTGATTGATTGATGGGAAGGCGAAACACAGTCCGACCAACGACTGGGACACCAACGCGGTATGGGTGGACGCTAGACGGGCGATGACGGTCACACAGTCGGTAACCTCACATCCAGGGCCGGGGAGCTAAGAAGCGAAAAAAGAAAGAAAACGGGCAAACCAAGGTTGGGATGGGAGGACGGCACGCCGCCACCACACAGGGATTTTAAGGAGAGGGGTGTGATGCGCTAGCCGTCGCCCACCCTTGGGAAGAAGCGCACCCAGCGGGCCGGATCACCTGCGACTTTTTCTTCAGCGGCCGCGCGGGCGGCGGAGAAGGCGGCGCGGGCAGCGGAGGGGGGGAAGGGCGGCGGCAGCGGGCGGCAGTCCCGCGAGGCACGCCGGCGGAAGGGTTCGTCTTCGCGGGGCGGGGTGCGCACTGCGCGCCGCGAGGATGAGGAGCCTGAGCCAGGGGAGGGTTGGGAAGGGGGGGCGAGGCCGGAGGAGTATGACGGCCTCTTCGACGGCCCATAAGGGGCCGTTGTCTGCTGTGCCTTTTGTGGTGCTAGTTCGTGCCAGTCTGCTGGGAGAGGCCCGCCTAGAATTCTTCAGCGCTAGCCGTGCGCGGGCTCGCGCTCCCAACTCCGTGCGGAGCGATGGGCAAGAAGGACAAGAAGAAGGGCCGCCCCGGCGACGACTGGATGAGCGACGACGACGCGCTCGACCCGGACCTCGTCATTGTGTCCGGCCCTCCGAAGGACGAGGACGAGGCTGAGGAGGGCGGCGGCGGCGGCGGCGGCAAGAAGAAGCTCTCAAAGAAGGAGCAGAAGAAGGCTGAGAAGCGTGCGGCATTCGAGGCGGAGCGCGACGGTCTCGGCGAGGGCGGCGGTGGCGATGACGCTGCGGCGGGCAGCGGCGACGACGATGAGGAGCGACAAAGCGGGAAGAAGGGCGGCAAGGCGGGCGGCAAGGGCAAGGGCAAGAAGGGAGGCGCCGACTCCGACGAGGAGGCGGAGGTCGACGCCGACTTTGGCCGCAAGAAGAAGGGGAAGAAGGGGAAGAAGCACCGCGGCGACTCTTCCGACGACGACGACGCGGCCCCCGCGCCGGCGGCGGCGGAGGAGGAC
>NW_005196931.1:0-1417 GCF_000372725.1 Emiliania huxleyi CCMP1516
AGACTCGCCGCCGCGGCCGATGCGTTGCGCTGGCCCACTAGAGCTCGCGCCCGCACGCACCATGTCGCCCGAAGCGTGCGCGCCTACCTGTCTGGCGGCACTCCTCCTTCGCTGCCGCCGCCGTCGCTTCCCGCACTCCCACGCCGCCGCCAGAGCCCTCTCGCCCCCAACCAGGCACCCTCGCTGCGGGTGCGCGCCGACAAGCAGCTCCTCCGCTCCGCTCTCCACTCCGCCGATGCGTGGTACTCTGTCCCGATCGACGACGTCGGTGCTGCGGCGCGCGCGGGCGCGGCGGGCGCGACGCCGTGGCGGGCGGCGGCAGCTGTGGTGATGGGCGCGGCGGCGAGGCGTCGAGGCGTCCGGGGGAAGGGTCTCCTCATCGCCGGTCGCCCGTGCGTAGGTGAACGCGGAGGAGGAGCTTGCAGTGAGGCTCGGGTATGCCGAGCACGTCGAAGCTGAATTCTTTGGCGCAGGCGGCGCAAGCGGCGGGGATGACTATTTTGACGACGACGAGGACGAGGAGGAGGAGGAGTTGGGCGGCTCTGGCGAGCCCGACGGCGACTTTATTGCGAAGATGGCGCAGCTCCGGGCGCTCCAGGAGGATATGGGAGTCGGCGGCGAGTGACGCAAGGAGCGGTCCACCACCTCCGCGCCGCGCCGGCCGCCAGCGCGCTCTCGCGCCGAGGCCGGCTTCCGCGGCCCCGCGCCTCCACCACCTCCACCACGCGCCCGCCGCTGCCACCTCCGCGCGCGCCGCTGCCACCTCCGCCCCCCGCCACCTCCGCTTCCGCCGCCGTGGCCTCCACCGCCGCCACGCCGGCAGACCTCGAGAAGTGTGGCTGAGCAGGGCGAAGAATTGCTCTCCCCGAGCGCAATCGGCTTGGGCGCGCACCTTTCTGCCCTCCCTCTCTCCACGGCAGACAGTGTTAGTTCCTGTCAGACTAGCATAGCAGATGAGAGTACTTGGAGAGTGCAGCCCTCAGGCGGTCAGGGGTTTCTTTAGACTTTTTAAGTGCGCTTACGTTTTTGTTTTCCACAGGACCACAGGAGACACGTTTTGTGTTTATTTCCTCTTCGACATGGATCTCATGGTCATGCTCATGCGTCAGGGGCTTCACGTCTTGTTTATTTATGATTTATGTGCTCTTTTCGCCGACATGCACATGGTCGCATGCTCATGGATACATCATACATGGTACGATTTGATATATCGATCTCATGTGGTTGTGGCTAGTGCCATTTCACTCTGACACGCTAATCTTGAAAACGTCTCCAACGGAGCTCCGTGTTGCATCCAGCGCCCTCCCCCGCGCTCCCTGCGGCCATGGCCGATGATCCTAGTATGAGAGGTCATCTGGCTACCGCGAGAGCGACCCAACTCGTCGACATCGTCCGATGATGGTGCCGCAAAGTCAGC
>NW_005196930.1:0-1417 GCF_000372725.1 Emiliania huxleyi CCMP1516
ATCGTTGATACGGGCAGGCCGAACCTCCTTGCGAGCAAAGATGCAGTGAACGCTTCCCCAGAGCGTAGAGCTCCGGCAGCCAGAAGGTGTGTGCATTGCATCAGCACCCACGCAGGGATAGATAGAGAGACAGTCATGGCGGTCAGAAAGTATCGAAGTGACCCACCGCCTTGCGTTTGCGCGTCATTCGCCACTGACGGGTCCGCGGGCATTGTGGCGACGAAGGTGGCTTTGCGAGGTTCATGGAGGGCGTGAAGTACGAGGGCCGCAATGGCGATGCCTGGAGCACTGACCATCAAGAACGCGAGGCGCCACGAGCTCTGCTGTGCCGCAAAGCCGCCACCTACGTAACCAAAGAGCTGACCGAGCGGGATGCCGGCAAGATAGTATCCAAGTGGGGTGGACCTCTCGTGCGGTTCGTAAAGATCACACAACAGCGACTGCGCCACAGGGGTGACTACTGCCTCACCAATGCCGACCATTATACGGCAGACAACAAGCTGAGGATAGTTCATGCACGCACCAGTTGCTGCACTGAATATGGTCCACACGAGTACCGATGACGCCAGCAGGGGCGCGCGATTGGGCACACGCTCCACGAGTGTTGCAATGGGCCAGGCACCGCCAGCATGGAAGATCATGAATGCGGTGCTAAGCATGCCTCGTTGCAAGTCGGAGATGCTGAACTCGTTCCCGATGGGCTCGAGGAAGAGGTTGAGGAGCAATCTGTCTACGTAGTCGCTCACAAAGACCAGCAACAGCAGCGCGACGGTCCAGTCCCGAACCGCAAGGGCCATCTTCACAACAAGGCCGATATCGCAAGAAACATCGGCGCGGTTGCCCGCCAAAAGAAAGCCAATTATTACCTGCGGCCGCCTTCTCTCGAGGTCTCGCGATACAAAAAGCGGCCAACGATATCGGTGTAATGCACATGACACTGTTACTTGGTTAACCCGCGCACGGGGAAGCTTCACGGGTTCGAGTCGTCAAACATTAAGCAGCGGAGGTGTTCCGGTAGTCATGTACTACGTACCTTCCTTTTTGGCCTGACGCGGCCTGACGCCTGCCTGACGCTTCCCCACTGCCTGGGTCCCCTTCCACGAACATTAACTACGTCCAGCTGTACAACTACAAACAAGTATCATGTACACGTGCAATCTGTAAAGCCGGTACAATCATGACAGTACATGGCCACATCGGAAGACTGGAAACCAACGCGGTATGGGTGGACGCTGGACAGATGATGACGACACGCATATCAGCGTCCTTCGAGAAATTTTTTCGTCTTTTTCCGCCGGATCTTCCGTGCACGCGGCAAAGGCAAAAAATGGTCAGTTGTCATAGGGGTCAGCGGTGGCTCTGTCGAGCGGGCGAGTGTGGCAAGCGCGACTCGGGCGGCACCAAGAATAAGCTCAGT
>NW_005196929.1:0-17210 GCF_000372725.1 Emiliania huxleyi CCMP1516
GGCGCGTGCGGCCGTGTGTGCAGCGCAGAGCTCCGCGTCGTCCGTCAGGTTGAACCGGGCGATGTCCCTCCCGCGGAGGACTGTGCCGTGCGCGCCCGTGGACCCGACAGCGACGACGTCCGCCCGGAAGGTCGCGCCGGGCTCGTACGCGAGCTGCGCCACCGCGGAAGCCACCGAGGACTCGTCCGACGCCCATCCCACACTCACGTGCGCGCGGAACTGATCGAAGACGTTTGGGCTACCGAACCGGCGGACGTCGGCAATCTTCTCGGAGCGCGCCGGCTCGGGCAACGCATAGACCCACTCCGGCACGCTCTGGTTGGGCGCGGCGAGGCGGTGCGTCGCGTTGACCACGGCGTCCGAGGCGACGCGCGCGCAGGGTGCGCTGACGTTGAGCATCGCGAATTTTCCCGCGGCGTAGGCTCGGCCGAGCGTGACGCGGCAGCGCTGAGTCGCCAGCTGCACGACGGCGGAGCGGAGGGCGCTGACCAGCGCGTCGCTGCGACACTGCCACTCGGTAAGGTATAGAGTGATGTGTGGAGTATGCTTGGTCCCAAAGTCGATCTCGTTGTTCAGCAGCCGCAGCTTCTGATTGACCGCGAGCGCCGCGGCCTTGGCGGCGCCGAGCAGAGGCAGGTGCACGTCCGCTGTGAAGGGAGCGCAGAGGCCGAGCGATAGCGCCGCGAGGAGCGCCATATGCGCTTGCACAGACTAGCTTGCACAGCTGTGGCGCGCAGAACGAATTTGGAGAGGGGACGCGCCCGCAGGGAAGGTAGTGCTCCGACTCGAGCGCTGCCGTACGCCCCCCCCTCGGAGACCGGTGTTACCAGGTACCCCATGTATCGGAGTTATGGCACACTTAAGAGCTGTGAACGTGAAGAGAGTGGTACCAGAACTGCGGGTCGTTGCGGCACGCATGGGGGGCCTCCCGGACGTATGATCCTAGCCCAATACGTCCCACGGAGCACATTTCGATTTTTGACAGAATTAAATGCACTGCCCCCGCACGGTACTAATAGTCGTAGTTTTGGCACCGCTGCCCTTCACCGCACCACACCGCCGCTTGACAGCCCGGGATTAGCCTAGCAGCGAGTGGGCATCGCCTGCCGGTCGGCTGGGCACGAGCCAAGCACTTGGGCGGCCGTCAGGTGCTTGGCGGGTGCGGCTGGGAGCGGCTTTGGAATCAGGACCCCTCAGAATGGGGTCTACGAAGAGGGGGTGGCTTTGGTTGGTCACGATCGGGACGGATGACACGTCTGATGCAGACATGCGGTCACCTCGATTCCTGTTTGTTGAATGCTGATCCCCTCTTCAATGCCAGTGCAGGAGTGATAACCCATCGAGGTGGGAGCCGCCTGCGGCATACTGAATCCTCCACCAGTGGCGCAAGCCCGCTCGTCCCGACGCTCGAGCGACCGACCGGGTGTTCGGCAGGCGGTCCGAACACGGTCGGAAAAAAAGGTCTGACGAGAACATGATCCGACCGCGTTCGACCACGTGTTCGAGTCCTACTCCGACCCTGTTCCGACCGTGATCCGACTGTTTTCCCCCGTAACTTTCTTTCGAGTGCTGTCGGTCCGTGATCTTTTTTCTTGCGCTGCGACACAATGCTCGCAAAGGTGGTCGGCGGCGGTTTTTGGCCTCGCGCCGCGCGTTTGCCCACGCGTGCGCTCGCCGGCGCGCCCGGCGCGCTGCCGCACGCGTCGCGGCTACCGGTGCCCTCGCTGCTCCCGGCGGCCGCCGGCGCCCTCTTGCGGCAGCCCGCGCGCGGGCTTCTCTGCCTCAACACCCGGCTTGGGCGGGGGCGGGCGCACCGGTGGGCGATGCTGCGGAACCTCGTCAAGTCCCTCATCGAGCACGAGCGGATCAAGACGACGCACGCGCGCGCGCGCGAGCTGCGGCGAGTCGCCGATCGCGTGATCAACTTTGGCAAGCAGGGCACGGCGCACGCGCGGGTGCAGGCGGGCAAGTATGTCTCCACCCGGCCGGAGCTGGTCAAGCTCTTCACGATCCTCGCGGAGCGATACAAGGACCGGCCCGGCGGCTACACGCGCGTGCTCAAGACGTACCCCCGCATCGGCGACTCCTCGCCGATGTCCTTTGTGGAGCTCGTGGACAGGCCCCTGCACACGCTGCGGACTCCTCCCACGCTGGCCGAGCAGCCGCAGTCGGCGTACCCCGGCCGAGGCGGGCGCAAATGGCGCGCGCACAAGCGCGACATGCGCAGCGAGTGGCACAAGCAGGGGACACCGCGCAACACAGTCGACGCGCGTCGATATGGCTACGAGCCCGGCGCCGACCCGTCTTGACGCAATTAGTCTGATAGATCATAACCATGTCGGCCTTGCAAGCCAGGACGTGTGCTATTGCTCCCACCCCCGCTTCTGTCTTTTCCTCTTGTGCATTCGCTCATTCGCTTGCGAAAATATTGAGATCAGGCCGCTCGATCAGGCCGCGCCGCTCCATGTGTCAGAACCCCGAGGTCAACCCCGCCCCCCCTATGCGCGCCCCGCGCAGGCGCACAGTCCAGTGAGCCGGAACGCGCTCGAGAGAAATCAGAAAAAAGCGAGACCGCAGGTACTCGCCCCCCGTGCAGCCCCCCGGAGACAAGACAGGGCACGAAAGACGAGCGCCTCACCTCCTCCGCCCCGCCTAGCTCCGACTGCCTCCAGAGAGAGAGCGCACACACGCAGAAAGCCGAGCCCTTGGAGTTGGACCGAGAGGCGACGGGGGCCTGCGTGTGGCGTGCGCGACCGCAGGGGGCACTCACTCTCGCTCCGCTCTCTCTCTGGTGGACTGGTGCAATCGCATGGGAGACCAGACGCGTACAGACCACGGTACCTACGTATTATTGCTCCTCCACCTTCCTCTCCACTTACCGTGGATCATGCACCCGCAATATACACACATGCACGTACGCAGCAGCGCCTCCAGCACCTAGTCTGTCTGTCCGCTCGAGATGGCGCACACGATCACGTACGCAACAACGCCTCCAGTGCCGTCCGGATGGCAGCGACCCACTCCGTCCGCTGGTCCTCGCCCTCGGCCTCGAGATCGAGCCGCCTATGAGCAATGTGGGCTTAGCGCGCCAGGGGAGCGCCCTCGGTATCGCTCGGGCGAGCGAGCACCGCTGCAGCAGCCCCAGCGAGGTGAGGCCATGCTGCGTGCCCCTCGGGAGCAGCCTGATACCAAAGCGGTTTGAGCCGCTCCTTGGCGGGCAAGCCTCGACCGAGGCGACGCCAGCTAGTGGCAGCCGGCCGGCGGGCGAGTCGCCCGCACCAAAGGCAGCGGCGCTTCCCCACCAGCGCATCTCGTGCGGCGTCAGCTCAAAGTAGCGCCGTCGCCACGACTGGTCGACCTCGCCCAGCTTGTGGAGCCAGCCGCTCAGCGGGCCGGTGCGGGCACCACTGCCAGACCTGGCCTTGGAGCTCGAACGCGAGGCAGGCGGCTCGGCTGGCGGGGCGGCCGGCAGGTCGGTGGCGGCCTCCACGGCGAGCACCTTGCGCGCTCGCAAGAGCAAGCTCGGGCTCGTCCTCGCGACTGAGCTGTCCACACGAGCGCGCAGGCTGCGCGGTTGTTCTTGAGCACGGCCGAGATGGTGCCGGTCGGAGAGATGTCGTGAGCAATCAGCCTAGCATGGAAAGGTGGAGCGCTCAGTGCGCGACGCGAGCCGAGAAGCGGCAGGGGCGCGGCGCGCTTCTTCTCGACGTGAGCAACGAAGGTGGGAATCGCGCTCACAAGCTCAGCCTGCAGTTGAGCATAGCCCGACGCGAGCGCCTTGATGAGCCGGTACGCGGCGCGCAGCACGGCACGCGGCTGGAGCTCGTCAGGCTTCTCCTCGTCGGCGATGGGCAGCTGCAGCAGCTGGAGCGCGAGATTGTGCGCGCCGAGATTACGAAGTAGAACCTGAAGATCGAGGTTGTAGCCAGACGACCGGCAGAGCAGCATCACCCAGACCTGCGCGAGGACGTGGGACCGGGGCCTCAACTGGCGTGCTTGGTCAAACGGCGAGTGAGCGCGGCTGCTGCGCTTGTTGGTGATGCGAGTCGCGAGGTGCAGTATATCGTTGCGGTCGCGGGTGCTAAATGGCGCCCCTCACCTCGCCAGATCCGCCTGGCTCGAGCTCCGGTGCCACGACTCCCGTGCAGGTCAGCGGCCGATTGAGGGTCAGCGTGGGCCCCGTCGAGCCGGCGCTGGCGCCGGAGGTCGAAGCGCCCCCAGCCTCATGCACGCGGTACATGCTCCCCTCGAGCTGCAGCTGATCGCCAGCCTGCAGCGGCCGCGTGTGCTGCAGGTCGGTCAGTGTGATCGTCGATGAGCCGAACGCGCCACGAGCCTTGCCGACCAGTATGAGGTAGATGCCCTCGGTGTGATCCGAGGAGGTGCGCGTGGCGCGGGTGTTTGCGGAGCGTCCGATGCCCGAGCGCGCGGTGCGCCCGGAGCGCGACCCGCCAGCGCCAGAGTACTGGGAGCGTTCGTCCTGGGAGGCGTCGTCCACCTCCTCTGCGCAGTAGGCGACGAGCTGGCCGAGCAGCGTCGCGGCCCGGTAGAGCTCGTCGTGGTAGAGCTGACGGCGCGACGCGAGGAGTGAGAGCTCGCGCAGCAGCTCCTCGAAGGTCCCATACAGCCGCACCATCTCCGGCTTGCAAAGGAGCTGCACTCGTCGCAGAGCGTCAGAGACGACGCGACGCTGGTCAAATTGGCGTACGAGCAGCGCCAGCGCCGCCGAGACGAGGCGCTTGTGCTTGTAGAAGGTGAGATCCAGCAAGATAGAGACAAAGTCGCCGCCGCCGTCGAACGAAAGCACGCTCCAGAGGCGGTCAAAGGCGGCGCGCCGCTCGCGCTCCAGGACTGTCTGCCGCCGTGTCGCAGCACGGCCTTTTTTGCGGTCTGGTGAGGCAGGCAGCGAGAGCGGCGCTGATCCCTCGAGCTGCTCCTCCAGCCGTTGATAGCCTGACCGACCAAGCTCCGTGATCTCATCCTCGCCCTTCGACCACCGGACGGAGGATGTCCTCAGCGAGGTAATCTGCTCGGGCTCGGCGGCCCAGTCACCCGCGTCCCACTCGATCCGGTATCGAGCCAGCAGCTGCGAGAGGCGCAGGTCCAGCCGCACCTCGCAGAGAGTCGTCAGCACCTCCAGCAGCGTGATCTTGCACTCCATGATGACGAGCGTATCGAGTGAGACGGTGCGGCGAGCCTCGTATCGCGCGCTGCGAGTGTCGTCAGCCGAGTCATCGACCACGTCCTGGCGTCCGTCGAGAAGTGAGAGCAGGTTGGGAAGAATCTGCGCCACCTCGGCAGAGCGGTAGAAGCCGGCGGCCAAGAGCTCTTTGAGCAGCAGGAGCAGCTGGAGCACCATTCGGTTCTCGGCAATCTGCCGCGCGTCTTGCCGGAAGAAGCGAGAGACAAACGAGAGCAAGATTTCCTGAGACGGGCCGGGGGAGGGGGGGTGCACTTCTGACACTTCGCGCGCGATTGCGGAGAGGGGAGAAGGGCACGGAGTGGGCGGGCGGGCGTGCATGCGCCTTGAGCCCTTCGAAACGGTTCCAGTTGATCGGCAGCACCGTGGTGAGCCGCGAGGATAGTGCGCCCGACGCAGCTGCTGTCGGCACGTTGTCCCAGATACGAACCGTCTTGGCGCGTGCCATCAGCGCGTGTGGCTCAACATCGACGTAGAGCGTGCGCACAACGGCGACGGCTTGGCAGCAGACGCCGAGATGCCGTCGCTGCAGCTCCTTGTCGGTGATGAGCGCGAGCACGAGCTGGTACCTACGGCGCGAGGCGTGTGCTGGTGGTAGGGCTGAATTGCTACTTGGCGAGGAGAATGGCATGCGCACGGCAGCCGCTCGCGGAGAAGTGGAGCGTTTCTCAGGTTGCGCCCTTCTGCAAGCGCAGCGAAGAGCTCAAGTGACTTCTCGAGGTAGGCGGCCGCTTCCTCGCCCTCGGCTGCGAGCCAAGCGCTGAGCTCCATCGGGCCGCAAGTCAGCCCTGGGAAGTAGTGCCCATTGCCGGAGACGAGCACCGGGCCGCCGCTGCTAGGTGGAGGTGAGAGGCTGGGCAAGAGCTCGGGAGCGCCCTGCAGCAACAGCCGCGCCACACGCCACTGGTTGCGTCGGATTGCAACACCGCGGCACTGGCACAGCACCGTCAGGAAGGAGAGGAATTTGGCCTCGCGGCCGGTGGAGCGCAGCAGCTCGACAAACTTGAGGACGTGCGAGTCCTCCACGCGCAGCAGCTGCGCCTCGTTGTCGAGGAAAACCTCGGTGAGAGCGCCCGCAGCGCGGATGCCCAGCCCAAGCATGCTCTGAAGCTGCGGCACAAAACGCAGCCCGTGATGCTTGTTGGCGGCATGGTCACGCAGGGCATGCCGCGCGAGGATCATGCACAGCTTACCAGCACGTCCGAGCGGCGAGCGGTTGGTCGCCGCAGAGCTGAGCTGCTCCGCCGAGAACGGCGGCCTCAGCAGCGCGCCAGCCGCTAGGAGAGCGAGGCCGAGCACGCCCAGCTCTCGTAGCAGAAGCTGCCGGTGCGCGTGCGGCAGTCCCTCGCGTGTGAGCGGGTTCGGGTTGTCGGAGCGCGTGGCAAAGACGATGAGGTTGGTCAGCGCGGCCAGCAGCGGCGCAAAGTCGACCTTCTCGCGCGGCGGAGGCGGCACGCGCTGCAACTCGCCGACAAAACTGACGAGGGGCATGCGCCACGCTATGACTCTTGCCACGTCGTCGCTATGGGTGGCATCGACGAGCTGGAGCGCAAAGACGTCCTCGTAGTTCGAGCCCAGCGTGGCCGTCAGAACCCCTTGCTCGCCACAACCACTGGCACCGGCGCCCGTCCCGCTGACAGCCATCTCGTCTCGCGCGAGCGCCTCCAGCGGCGATTCATCGCCTTTCGTCGATTGCCTCGCGCGCCGCTTGAGGTTTCCACTCGAGGCGGCACCGGGGCTGTCGAGCGGGGCCAAGGACTCGACGGAGGGGCTTTGCGGTGGAGCGGCTGCGCTGCGGCGTGGCGAGGCGATGCTCTCCTCTGCCTCGTCGTTGTCACCGGATCCAAAGACGGCATCGGCAATGCGGGCGACGGGCGGTACGTGGTGCAACCACCGCCCGGTGGCGCGGTGCCGCAGCCTGAAGAAGGCGTCCATTCGCACGGTCTGCTCGCGCTGCCTGTATTGAGGCACCAACTCCCACAGGGAGGCGTCCACTCCGTCGATGAGCGGCGGCTCTTCCAGCGCCTCCAGCACCACGGCGAGCGCCCGCCAGCCGTTGGCCACGGCACCATCATCGCCGGGGTGAGAGCTTGGTGCAAAAGGCTCCTCCGACACGGCGAGCGCGCGCCGCGACGGCGTGTGCACGAGCCGCACGGCGCCCGCCCAGGCGCAGGGGCTGCCGTCGCGCACGTCTTCTTTGTGCAGCTCCCACATGGTTGCGCATGAGGCGGCTACGTGCGCCTCCTCGGGGACGACGGTTGGCGACAGCCCGAGTAGCGCGGCCGACATCTCGCACCCCAGGTACCCCTCCGCCTCCTTGTGGCTCAGGCGGACGACCGAGCCGCCAAACAGAGGGAGCGCAACGCCGGCCACCGCCGGCACATGCTGGCGATACCGCTCGATCTTGAGCGACGTGGGGTCGCCCGCGGCGCAGAGCTCGCGCCGGCCATCGGGAAGCCTTCCCAGCCGCTCGACTCGCAGCCTGAGGCCCGTGGAGACGTGCTCCAGAAGGAGCGGGTCGCCGAGCTGCACGCGCTGCCCCTCTGTGTGGATGCGGAGCCGTGGCGTGATGCGAAGCCACGCGGCCTCACCCGGCTCCGCCTCGAGCGTCACGCGGCGCGCATCCTTGGAGACGTGTGCCGAGCGCCGCGTGACGGCCAGCAGCGCGCCGCTGTACGCATTGCGCAGCTGGATGACCTGCCCGTACCTCACCTCGCGGCCGGCAGTCCGCTCGAAGGCGGCGGCATTCGCCTCGCGCTCCCTCTCTCGGTCTTCGAAGAGGCGTCTGTGCGCAGGGTCGGCGGCCAGCTCGAGCGCCGACCGGCCGACCGACTCGACCAGCGCCCGGATCTGCTTGGCAGCAGCGTAGTTGTGCTGCTGGCGCACCTCAAAGACGCATTCGCTCGCAAAGCGCGCAGAGGGCGCGGCGCCCTCGCAAGCGCCCATCTGCTCACTCCCCGGGCCGGCGACGCCGAGCAGCGCGCCTTCGCCCTCGCCCTCGCTGAGGTAGATGCGGTCGCCGACGTGCAGCGTGGCCATCGGCCCGCGTTGCCAATTTTTTCGATCTGGCAGTCCACACTGGAACCATCGGCGGGCGGATGGGGACGTTGGCTCCGCTGATTTCTGTGTTTAGTGCCACGCGCCAGTCTTCTGATAAATGCAGTATGGAAGATACAAAGAGAGGGAGGAGCAACGAGCGCCCTGGCGTGAGCCGAAGACACTCCCTCCGTAGACACTGATCACACACGGGTGGGACAGGGTGGGTCACAACAACGAGGCACAAGAGCGTGCACGACAGAGCGACGGCGCAGCGTACCGCCGTCCAGCTAAAAAGCGGCGGCCGACGGTTGCTGCGCAAAGTGATCAGTTCTAAAATAGGTGCCGGGGCCCAACGGATAGCTGAATCCGGGGCACCCTCCGCTCGAATCCCTGGCCGGGGGTTCGAGGTGGCCCCCACCCTGGGGCCTCCCATCAAAGGGACTGCGGCAGAAGACGCCCAATCTTGCACAAGTGCAAGAACCATACGTCTTCTGATAAATGCAGTATGGAAGATACAAAGAGACGGAGGAGCAACGAGCGCCCTGGCGTGAGCCGAAGACACTCCCAACTGCGCTCCGTCACCGGTGTCGCGGTCTCCCCCACTGAGGACGATCTGCGGGGGGGAGTCGCGCCGCCGGCATGTATCTGTGCAACTGTGTTTTTGCCTTGTCCCGTTTGATGGAGCAAAGTCACGGGCCGCCCGCGCTTGAAGGCGGTCGCGCCAGGCGCGGGCGGCACTAGTTGCCGGCGATCCGCTTGGGCAGCGCCCACGCTTGCCTCTGGCTAGGTCTCCATAGGTCGCGCGGCCCGAATGCTCGAATTGAACGTCTCGCAAGCTGGCGTCGCTCGCGTAGCTGTGGCAGGGCGATCCTCCCTCCGAATGAGGGAGATCTCTAGCCTCCTAACGAGGTTGCCCTCCGGCTGGCTGTTGCCGACAGCAGTTAACACCTCCGCAAAAAGTTGCGTCGGTCGCGCCACAGGTAGAGACGTTGAGCTCGACAAAGTTTTGGTAGTTGTTTCGGGCCATCAGTCCGACAGGAGAGGGCCAGCGGTCGCCTCCTCGAGCTGCCCATGCCTTCGCCGGTTTGGAGTATCGTCGCCGCCACCACCATGTGCGCCCAGGAAAAGGAGGGCTCCCCACTGAGGACGGTCTGCGGGGGGAGCCGAGTCGCACGGAACGACCTCCTGATGGGATCGCCCCTCCTCGCTGAGGACAATCTGCGGGAGGAAGGGCCCCGCGCGCCACGGTGGTCCCGCCCACATACTCGGCGCGAGTCTCAACCTCCGCAGAGTAGTTCTGAAAAGAGTTGGTCCTCAGGCAGGCCGGGAAACTCGAGCGGGTAGTCTTCAGCATGCTGAGCACATGCCGAGCGAGCAGGGCGGGATGCCCATCGCTCGCTCGCGGAGTGATGTGACCAGCGGCGGCGGCGAGCGATGCAGCCCCCACGACGGCGCTCCCCATGGGATCGACGCGCGCTGCCGCCGTGAAGACGGGCCCCAAGCAGCGGGTCATGTCAGACAGGGCTGCGAACGGGACGTCGGCCGTAGGGTCGCAAAGAGCCCCGACTGCCGCGTACTGCAAGAAGTCGACGGCCTTTGCTTCTGCAGATGGCGCTGGTCCCAAGGGTACGATCGCCTCAGTGTACCCCAAATCGCCCCACTGCAGATAGAGCTCGGGCACCGGGATTTGGCGGGAGTGCAGAGCCTGGATGCACACCGTACGGAACGCATCCTCATCCACGTGCACCGTGCTGAAAACGCCGAGGTCAAGGCACCGAGGATGCGGCGCCAGGCCGCGGCCAATACGGCCAGCCGCAAGACGCTGAGCCTGTCAAAGTGGGTGGCCACAGCGGGCTCGGGCTCACTGAAGGGGAGCAGCGCACTGATGGCGACCCACTGCGGAATCTGGACCCACGACGGTTGCATCCCCGGAGGAGGAGGGGGCAGATTGAGGAAGGCCGGATTGCCCACCACAGACCACGGAATGAAGCGCAGGGTAGAGCCTACCACTGTTGAGTCGACGGGTATCACCAGTGGCTTTGCGGGATCGGGGTGCTGCTCGGCCGGAATGCTGAGCTCGGCGGCAGTGAGGTCTGGCATCGCAGCGCCGGTCGTCTCGTCGAGGGCTACCTCTCGACTCTACTCCCGTGTCACAACAACGAGGCACGAGAGCGTGCACGACAGAGCGACGGCGCAGCGTAGCTACCGCCGTCCAGCTAAAAAGCGGCGGCCGACGGTTGCTGCGCAAAGTGATCAGTTCTAAAATAGGTGCCGGGGCCCAACGGATAGCTGAATCCGGGGCACCCTCCGCTCGAATCCCTGGCCGGGGGTTCGAGGTGGCCCCCACCCTGGGGCCTCCCATCAAAGGGACTGCGGCAGAAGACGCCCAATCTTGCACAAGTGCAAGAACCATACGTCCCGTGCCTTGGCAAGCAAAGCTAGTGTAGTGTTGTGCGACGAGAAAACGTGCGCAAAAGAAAGAAAAACCCCGGCAAATTCTTTTGCGCGGCGGCGGCCTCGCACGCGCCCTCGAACCGCTTTTGGCTCCCGCTGGGCAAAGCGAGGCACCCATGTCTGCTCCGCCGCCGCCGCTGCCTCCGCTCGCGCCGCCCTCCTCCTCGGCCAGCGTCGCGCCGGCGCTCAAGGCGGCCAACTACCTCCTGCTGTTCGTCCTGATCCTGTGCCTGACTTCGGCGATCGACCTGGACGTGCTGCGCAGGGACTGGCGCCGGATCCCGCGAGGCGTGCTGTGCGCGATGCTCTGCCAGTTTGTCCTCCTCCCGCTGCTCGGCTTCTGCTCGGTGCTGGCCTTCCGTTCGAGGCTCGAGACGGTGGAGGGGACCATGCTGCTCGTCATCACCTCCTCGCCGGGGGGCTCGTACAGCAACTGGTGGTGCAGCCTCTTCAACGCCGACCTGCCGCTCTCCATCGCCTCGACCGCCGCCTCGACCCTGGCGGCCGCCGCCGTGCTGCCGCTCAACCTCGCAATCTACCTCTCCTTGACCTACGGTGGCTCGCTGCTGGGCGAGCTGCCGTGGGCGCAGCTCCTCACCTCGGTCGCCATAATCGTGAGCGGCGTCTGCGCCGGCCTGCTCGCCTCGCTCTGGATCTCGCGCAAGCGGTGCGAGCGCGCCCCAAAGCTGCGCGAGCGGCTCAGCCTGCTCGGCAACGCGTGCGGGCTCGCGCTCATCATCATCGGCATCAACTTCTCCTCGTCGAGCAGCGCGCCGCCCTGGAGCCGGCCCGGCGCCGTCTACGCCTCCCTCGCGCTGCCCGCCCTCCTCGCCGTGCCCCTCTCCGCCGCCGTCGCCTCCCTCCCCGCGGCGGGGCTGGTGCCGCCCGAGCGAGTCGCCGTCGTCGTCGAGTGCCTCTTCCAAAACATCGGCGCCGAGCCGCCCAGCCCTCCCCCCAACCGCCCCGCCCACCATTTGCCAACCCCCCCCACCACCCCCCCACCCCCCCCCCCCACCCCCCTCCGGCGGCTCTCGCCTCGGCCCAGCCCCCCGCCGGCTCTCGGCTTCACAGGCGTCGCATCCGCCCTCGCCATCTCCGCCTACCGCGAGCCAGAGGCGGGCCGCGCCGCAGCGATGCCGGCGCGCGGCCTCCCGCAACCCGCACCCCTGCCCGCCCCTCGGCCGCCCCCGACTGTTCCGCGCGGCGGCAGGTGATCTACGGCTTCATGCAGTCGATGATCGTCCTCCCCGTCCTGCTCGTCTCGTGGAAGGCGGGCTGGACGCACGCGCCCCCCTCGGCGCCCCTGCTCCGCGTCCTCCTCGAGTCGTGGCAGCCAACCTACCTCGACATGCAGCAGGAGCAGCAGCAGCAGCAGACCGACAGCAAGCCACAGACCGCCACCGAACTGTCGTCCACCGGCAGCGTCGGCGCCGTCTCGCCGGCGCAGGCAGCCGGGGCAGCTTGCGGTGCCAGCGGCCAAAGAGGCACCGACACCGACGAGGGCGGCGCCGGGAGCAGCCCGGCTTGCGAGCCGGATCTGCGGCCCGGCGGCTTGCGGTGAGGAGCTCAGAGAGATGGTGGGGGTGGACGCCTGCATATGTGAGTTGCGAGTCGATGCACGTGTGGAGAGAGAGGAAGGAGATGTACAGGAGAGCCCGTAGCCATGTGGGGACATGCACATTGCGCTTATTTGTACGTGCGCGCTGAGTACTCGAGGGATTCCTCTCTTTACTAGAATTGTTCGAGCTCTTGCGTTAGAGTGTGGAGTAGTTCGGGAGAGGGAGCACTTGGATCTCACACTTTTGGACTCGGTCGCCTAAAGTATACAAAATGCGCCTGCGCGCTGCGGGCGGGCGGACCACCCTCACAGTACACACAGATCTCACAGATCACTTGGAGTGCGGTCATTAACCTCACATCCAGCAGGTGTATTCTTTTTTTGCGTGGGCGGCACTCATGACGGGGTAGGTAGGGTAGGTCTGGGCCCTCCCGTCGGGTTTTTCCCTCTCTTCACGCCGGAATTTTCACAGCAGAAAAAGAAAATTTCCGGACAAATCACGATGTCAAACGTCCCCAAATGGGTGATCTGATGCTTGTAGGGCCTGAGAGTGGCCTGCCATGTCACAGGAAGGACTGTGGTTGCAGGAGAGTACCACCATCCATCACTTTAAGTTGGTATAGTACCCCACCTTCACCCATCCTGTGATTTCTTTTTTAGTTTCCCATAAGTAGGGTAGGTAGGTAGGTAGGTAGGTAGGGGCACCGCAGGGGCCGGCCAGGTTTTTGCAGAATTTCATCATGAGTGCCGCCCAAGCAAGAAGTACATAGGGCTCCAGGCCCCAAATGACGTGTGAGTGTTAGAGTTGTTTGGTATTGCTAAAAATCAAAAACGAGGGATAAAGTTAAAGAAAAGAAAGAAAGAAAACACAGAAGCCAAGGGAGGGATGGGAGGACGGCGGCACGCCGCCACCACACAGGGATTTTAAGGAGAGGGGTGTGATGCGCTAGCCGTCGCCCACCCTTGGTCGCCGCCTCTTCTTCTCGCAGTAAACGAGGGATAATAAATAAATAGAGCAGTCTTCCTCCAGGAGAGATGGGCGACAGCACGAACACAGAGGCACAGTGCGCACCCCGCCCCGCTCACAGATCTTGCATCACACAGGCGTGGACTGTGCGACTCCAAACGAGGGATGTGGGAGCACAACTCGCGCGATTTCTTCCGATCGCCCAAGCCCGCCTCGCTGCTTTTCAGGCAGCCATCTCTCCCAGCCGCTCGACGGCATGAGGCGCCTCCTCTGTGCGGCGGCATCGCTTCTCCTGCCCGCCCTGGTATTCCTCGGCTCCGCAATGTCGAGGCTGGGCGACGGCTCGCACGCAGCTGCAAGCGGCCGCTCGGCACACGAGCACGCGACTGTGCGCTTTGGTGGCAGCTTTGAGGGCTCTCCACGCAGCACCGAGCAGCTGGCGCCGCCTCGAGCTGCGCCCTCGGCCGCACCGCCGGTGCGCGCAGGAGCGCCGGCCGCCAGCGCCACCAACGCCAACTTTCTCAAGCCAGGCGGCGGCTCGAAGCTGCTGTTCAACGAGGCGGCGCGGCAGCAGCTGGCGCCGTATGCAGGTGCCGCCGGCACCACCGTCCACTTCACGTTCGGCTCCTCCGTCATGGTCGACTTTGTGCAGAACTGGCTCCACTTTGCGCGCCGAGCCGCGCTCAAGCCGCTGCTCGTGGGCGCCGCGGACGCGGCTCTCCTCAGCTTTTGCAACAACAAGTCGGTGCCGGCCGCCGCCATCTCCCCCGACCTGGACGTCTGGACATACGAGCGGAAGCCCGCGCAGGAGGGCGTGTACCAGATCAAGACGCAGTGGGCTTACTTTCGCCACCACGACTCGGACTTTCTCGAGATGGGCCTCGTCAAGGTTGCCTTCTTGTGGGAGCTGCTGGTCGCTGGCCTGAACGTGCTCATCTCCGACTTGGACGTCGTGTGGCTCAACGGGCACTGGGCGCGCTGGATGGCCTACGGCGGCGCCGAGCCTCCTCTTCCCGAGGCGTCGCTGCTGGCCGCCGCAGACATCCTCGTCTCGACCGACGAGCTCAACGCCGAGGCGGACCTGGCGGGCCGGCGGCCGAGCCACGGCTCCGACCTCAACACGGGCGTCGTCTTCCTTCGCTGCACGCAGGGCTCAAAGGCGATGGTGCAGGCGTGGCGGCAGGCGATGCTGGGCAGGAAGGGAGACAAGCACCTCAATGAGAATGTCAACGACCAGTCGCTCTTCCAAGGCGTCGTCCGTGGCGCGGAGCTGCGCGGCGGCGAGCTCGACGAGCTGCTGCGGCGCAGCGGTGCCGTGGACAGGCTTGGGCTCGCCGAGGCGACGTCGACGCGAAGAGTCTACCGCGCGCTGGGGGGGCCGCCGTGCTTGCCGCAGGAGCGCTGCGCGCCCTCCTCCTTCACCTTTGGCACGCTGCCGATGCGTCCCTTCAGCGGTGGCCACACCTGGTTCAACCAGAACGTGCAGGACATGGCCGGGCACGAGCAGCCTCGCAACGAGCCCATCACCGTCCACTTCACCTTCCAGTTCGGCGACACCGGCACCTACCCGCACGGCAAGCGGCAGCGAGCGCGCGAGGCCGCGCTCTGGGCCGTCGACCCGCCTGAGTACTTCACGGAGGGGGTCTTTGTCGCCCTCGACGGCCCAACCTACTCGGAGGCGGAGCAGGCGGCCGTCTACGCTCGCTTCCCGTCGTGGTCGCCGCAGAGGCACATGCACATGGACGCGCCGCAGAGGCAGGCCGTGCGCGACCTGCTCGGACTCGCCACCGCCGTCGGCGGCATCCCCGTGCTCCCCTCTCTGTGGTGCCACTGCGACCGGTATTGGGGCTTCTTGAAGAACTGCCGCTTCCCGATGGTGCCGAACATGAATTTGCCTTTCAACTGCCCCCAGGACGCGCTCTACGACCCGACTCGGTGGGCGGCCAAGGGAGTGCGCTGGTGCGCTCGAGCCCGCCCCGGGCCTCGCGGCAGAGGCACTCTCTCACACGAAAACACAACCCCGGGCCCGAAATCGCACAGAGACAGTCACGCAACACGGGGTCCCAGGGAAGGCGAGCAAAAGCACTCTCTCACCCACCACGCCGAGCGAACAGGCGCGAGCACACCTTCCTCGACAACCCCAACGTGCCTGCCCTCTTGCGAACGCAAACCGTCACCGTCACGGTCGCGGCGCCCGGCGAGGTGCCGGCGGCGGCCGCCCCCGACCAAATCTCGCTGGCGTACGGCACGCCGATGAGCGAGGTAATGGCGGCGGTGAGACAGGCGCGGCCCGGCGTTCGCGTCATTCGAATCGCCAACCACCACTTGCGCCGCCTCTGCCGCTGGCTTGGCTCGTCGCAGGCCAACGCGAACTTCAACAAGCTGGCGCGGTACATCTTGACGGAGAGCTCGAGATACTGTCCGCAGGAGGATATGGGCGGCTATGGCGGTGGCAGCTTCGATTGGCAAAATCCGTTCGTCGCGTATAACTGCACGTGGGGGTTTCACTATCCTTCGCCCTTCCCGGAAGGCAAGGCCGCATGTAGCGCGACGGGCGAGCAGCGTGAGCGCTCCTCCTCGGCCGGTGGTCTGCTCTCGTCGCTATTGCCGCCGGTGAACGCCGCCGGTGAGCCGCTGGCGGGTGCCGACGGCGTCAATGTCGCGGAGCGTCCCAACTCGACCACGTGCCCGCGCATCATGCTGTGCGACTACAACATCCTCCCAGACGGCTCGATGACGAAGCCCATCCGATGGTGCAACATTGAGGGGTACAACGGCATGAAGCAGGACCACCTGCCTGCCACGCGCGCGATGCTCGCCAAGATGCCAGATGGCCGCTGCCCTTACCCTCCCGGCGACATCCCCGGCATGCCAGGCTTCGACCGGAGAGGTCACTACATAGGTGCCTAATAGCAATCATGAAGTACATGTATGTCAAGAGAGGAGGAGAGGGTGTGTAGGTATTATAGGTTTGTTTAAAGTTACGCAAAATTCCGACACGACACAGGTTTGGCAAGATCCAAGAAAAGGTTGCAGCCTGAGAATACACAAACATTTTGTTCTCCCGCGCTCGATCGATCGCTCTTCGCTGCAAGAGCATCCGCGAAGCGCGCAGCTAGAGCCCGGGGGGTGGGCGTCGCGCGTCGCGTGGAGAAGTACGTACTTTTAGCTAAGGGGGGGAAGGGGAAGAGGGGGTATTCTCTAGGCCCCTAAACGCCCTACCCCGAAGTACACTACGACGCTCACATACGAACGAAGACGCATGAAGTCATTAGGGACGGTCGGGTCGGTCCGTGCGCAGCGCAGTTATGAGCTCGGCCGATTTCAGGTCGCTCTCGCAGTACAATGAGCCTCTGATCCGATCGCCATCGATCTATTCGTCGATCGGCTCTGGCATCTACCTCCCTCAGGGCACGCCCTTGCACGGCGGCGTCTTCGTTCTTGCAAACACCATCCTTGGCGCGGGAATGCTTGGGCTGCCTTTCGCGTTTGCTGCGTGTGGCTACCTCATGGGCACGCTCATGCTCACCGGCTTCGGAGCGTGTGCGACCGGGGCACTCGTGATGCTGTCCGAGGCGGCCGACCACGTCGGTCGGCCAGCCTCGTTCAACTCGGTCGCAGAGCTTGCCATCCCTGGCGCTGGCATCGCGTTTGATGCTGCAATCGCAATCAAATGCTTCGGCGTCGCCACGTCGTACCTCATTGTAGTGGGCGACTCGATACCAAAAGCCGCCGTTCATCTTGGTGCGAGCGGCATCCTCCTGGAGCGCCGTTTCTGGACGTTGGCCGCCCTGGCGGTCGCCGCGCCACTAGCCTACATGCCTAGGATCACGGTGAAGGCTACCTGAGAGGAGGTCCACCACGGACGAGATTGAGTGAGCCTGTGTGACCGTAGGCGCTACGTCACGTGTCGGCGGTGGCGCTGGCCTGCGTGGGTCTGATCACCGTGATGATCGTCGTCTTTGCCTTCTCCCCGAGTTCTGACTTTGACC
>NW_005196929.1:17310-19216 GCF_000372725.1 Emiliania huxleyi CCMP1516
AGTGCGAGAGCATCGAGCAGTGCAA
Source organism: Emiliania huxleyi CCMP1516 (assembly GCF_000372725.1). Taxonomy (NCBI): domain Eukaryota; phylum Haptophyta; order Isochrysidales; family Noelaerhabdaceae; genus Emiliania; species Emiliania huxleyi. The sequence continues at coordinate 17,336 of NW_005196929.1, forward strand.
GGGGCCAACGGCACTGGTCACGAACCCGAGCCAGACCCTGCATGCGCTGCCACTGTTTGTTTTCTCGTACACGTGCCACCAGAACATCTTCTCCATCACGAACGAGCTGAGCGATCCAACCCCGCAGCGCAACATCAAGGTCTGCGTCCTGGCGGTTGGCGCAGCGTTGGCGGTCTACATCATCCTTGGCGCGTCGGGCTACTCGACCTTTGGCGGCCTCGTGGACCACGACATCCTCGCATCGTACCCTTCGGACAACGGCATTGTTGCCGTCGCCCGTCTAGCGATCTCGCTCGTGGTGTCGTGCTGCTACCCCCTGCAAGCCCACCCGTCGAGGGCGTGCACCACGTCGATCGTCAGGGCGTGCGGCGGCGAGGACATCGACGACTTCGTCCTGCACATGGCAATCACAACGGTGTTTGTGCTCGCCTCGGGCTCAATCGCCCTCGTCGTGACGGACCTCGGGCTCATCCTCTCAGTGGTGGGTGCCACCGGGTCCACCACCGTCTCCTACATCCTTCCCGGAGCGTGCTACTTCATCCTCTTCCCCGAGCGACCATCGCGCTGGCTCGGCTTTCTCCTTGCGTGCACTGGGCTAATCATCATGCCCCTTTCCCTGTGTCTCATCTTCTGGAAGTAAGGGGTGCGTCTCGGAAACTGACTAATATCGTGTTGATACGGTGTGTGTGCGCGCTGCCGGCGCTAACGCCGCTCCAGAGAGTGGTCCCTCCCGCAGCGCTCCTCTGAAGACTTGGACCATGGCCTGGCCCTGGAGAGACCTATGCTCTGGAGTCATCTCGCTCTTGATGTCCGCGCCTGTGGTGTGGCTGTGCACACGAGATGGATCTGAGAGAATGAGGGGCTAGAGAGGCGTCCGAGCGATATCGTTGTTTTTCACGCGTCTGCGCTCGTCGCGTTCGTCTCGCAACAAAACGCACGCTACGTCACAAAATATGCACGCCCGCAAACCTGCCGCTGCGGGCCCACATACGTCATTATGCCGTACATACGAGCGTTTCATAAACGGTGTTGTTTTTTTCTTTGTGGACTTTGCGCAGCAGCGAGAGTTTCTCTCGGTTCCGTTGGCCTCTTTGTAAGGAAGAATTTTGATATCCCTCAAAACGCCTGCTGGGGGCAGCTTCACCTGAAGCCGTCTGCTCCCCCAGCAGGCACACACTAGGACAGATAGGAGGAGGAAGGGGATGGCGGTGGGTTCGACGAGAGAGAGAGGAAGGCACTGGCGACGCGCACAAGCTGACGTCAGCCATTTGCGTCTAGGGCACCTTGCCAGTAGCCTCCTGTCTGTGTTACGCCATGTGCCGCTCGCTCGCCCGCCCGAGTGACTAGGACGCGCGGTTGAAGGGAACCCACCGTGGTAAGGGCGCGCTGGTGCTCGACAGGGCGCCCCCACCCATCCACCCTTTATTTTGAGGCTGTCGCATCGAGAAAGCTTGTCTCGCAGCTGCTGGTGAACCTTCTTTTGTAGAACGCTAGGATTGAGAGCAGCCTCGCTCTCAATCCTAGAAGTCGAAGGATTGGGAGCAGCACTCCTCGCAATCGTAGCATCTCTGTGCGATTGTGAGCACCTACGCTCAATCCTACATCTTCTAGGACTATGAGCAGCTCCGCTCCCAAGATGACTGGTGACGCCTACGACTACTACCAGCGCGCTCACAATCCGAGCAAACTCTAGGATTGCGATGCTCACAATCCTAGCAACATGCCTCCGATTGCGAGCAGTGCTGCTCGCAATCCTACATCTCTTGTAGGACTATGAGCGGCTGCGCTCACAATCGTACCAAAGATCTAAGGATTGCCAGTCGCAATCGATGCATGTTGCTAGGATTGCGAGCGCAGATCTTTGGATCTTTGGTACGATGT
>NW_005196929.1:19316-21596 GCF_000372725.1 Emiliania huxleyi CCMP1516
CCCGCTTCCACTCCTACGAGATCTAGGATTACGAGCAGCTCTGCTCGCAATCGGAGGCATGTTGCTAGGATTGTGAGCAGTGCTGCTCGCAATCCTAGACTTTGCTAGGATTGCGAGCGCACTGGCAGTAGTCGTAGGCGTCATCAGTCGCGTTGGTAGCGGAGCTGCTCTTAGTCCTAGAAGATGTAGGATTGCGAGCGCCGGCGCAATCGCACAGACGCGGATGCTACGATTGCGAGGAGTGCTGCTCCCAATCCTTCGACTTCTAGGATTGAGAGCGAGGCTGCTCTCAATCCTAGCGTTCTACAAAAGAAGGTTCACCCTCGCAGCTGCGAGAGAGAGTGATAATTTGGCTTTCCGGACGCGACCCTATTGGATTATAGTCCTTACTGGGCTGGGGGTTTTAGGCATTGTGGGGTTGTGTTGAGTATATGAGCGACCCAGCTCGAGGGTTGCTCCTGACTCTGGCCTTTTCGGGTCACGTAGCCACACCTCGCTTCCTCGGTGCGAGTGGCTGCCAGTTCGACTCTGGGGAGGATCGAACCATTAACATGGTACCTCCGGTGAGATCTCCCAGGTCGACGGCGGTCTGCGAAGATTTGAGTCCCTTCGTGTGTGAGCTACGAAAAAGATCGAAAATAGTGCCCAAGGTAACCCGGGGGAACTCGCGTCCCGGAACGCCTGCCCTACCTCGAAACACGGCGGTATCGGATACAGCAGCAACCTCGTGCTGCGTCGTGGGGGCGTGTTGAGTATATGAGCGACCCAGCTCGAGGGTTGCTCCTGACTCTGGCCTTTTCGGGTCACGTAGCCACACCTCGCCTCCTCGGTGCGAGTGGCTGCCAGTTCGACTCTGGGGAGGATCGAACCATGAACAGGTTGGCACTCCCATCGACCCTCATGACCTCCTGCGGTCTCTGAGAGGACACCAGTGGGTGTGGGACCACAGCCAGGATACACTCGAAGGCTGGGTAAGCAGTAGAGGTCGATACTCGACGCGTCCCACATGGTCTGTGTCGCTGTCGGCACGCTGTCGACAGCGCGACACCGGCGGCAGTGCCACCCAGGAGTGGTCGGGCGGTCTCCCGTCATGAAAGAGCCACCATGTGATCCATATGATGATACCTGACAACCGCCTCAGTCAACTTTTGTCACAGTTCCCGCTCTGAGAGGTGCTGCGGGTCAGCTCGACAGCTGGAGCTGTGTCGCCGGCGTGCGGCGGCCTGCCTCCGGAGGTGCCTCTGAGGTGGACATTTTTTTGTCACCGTGAGAGAACGCGTTCGAATTCTTACTCCGACTGTGCAGGCGCACGCCGCCGTCTGTGGCGACGCGCAGAACATCAACAACGCTGCTCGCAACATGCGTGTCGCGCACTCATTCATGACCGGTCTCAATGCCCCACCCCCCTGCGCGCGGGCCTTCTAGGCCCGCGGGTAGTCTCCCCCCATCCCCAGGGCCTCCAGGGCTCGCACCTCAACCTCTCACAGACCAGCGCATAGCGCCATAGGACGTATTTTCTTCTCATAACAAGGCTGTGAACTTCGCCAAAGAGGTCGGAGCAGGCGCACCTCGCTTCCAGGGAGGGGGGCGCGCTTCTACTCACACCACATGCTAGGGGGGGGGGGTCTGACCCCCCCAGAGGCTTCACCACATGCTAGGGGGGGGGTCCCGACCCCCCCAGCACCTTCACCACATGCTGGGGGGGGGGTCGTGGCCGAGGACCCCCCCAGAGACTCGTGGTCAGACCCTCCGGGCCCTTGATTTTACGCCTCATTTCGAGCATTTCGAGGGGGAAATCATCCTTTGGAGCTATATGAGCCTTGAGACTGGTCAGATTCTCCAAGATAGTGGACTTTCAGCCACGATTTCACAACTTTGGGGGCCAAAATCGGATCTCTGGCGGCTATTCCTAGCCCACGAACTGCTGGGGGGGTGCCCACCACGTGCTAGGCAAGGGGGGTGGTCCGACCCCCCCCAGAGGCTTCACCACATGCTAGGGGGGGGTCCCGACCCCCCCAGAGGCTTCACCACATGCTAGGGGGGGGGGGGGCGTGAATAAAAATGCCCCCCCCTCCCTGGAAACGATGTGCGCCTGCTCCAGGTTTCGGACGTCCCGGGTCCCTCATGGGGCGGTCAGTTCCCCCCAGGTTTGACCGCGCAGGTCTCAAAACTCGTCGAGCACTCGTAGCCTTTCTGCGACTCTTCGTGCTGGCGGGTCGGGAAAAGCAAAATTTGCAAGATATCTCAACGAGATCCGACATCTGGGCGGGCATTTTTGGA
>NW_005196929.1:21696-22895 GCF_000372725.1 Emiliania huxleyi CCMP1516
CATGACGCCCGGCCCGCTGACCCTCGCCTCCACCTGAGGGCCGCCCCTTTCGCCGCCGTGAGGACCTCGCTCAGTCTGGCCGTGAGGACCTCTGGCCGTGAGGACCTGCTTGTGGTCGTGAGGACCTCTTGGCGGGTGCGAGTTTCTTTTCATCCATGGAGCAGTTGCCTGCTGGCCGTCGGCGAGTGGCGCGGCGGCGCGAGGGCCTGTCGAGGCGGAAGAAAAGCAAAAATCCGTGGATTGCGTTCAAACCATCATGTCAATACACCGATGCAATACAGAATATTGAATTGGAGCAGGCGCACATCGCTTCCAGGGAGGGGGGCGCGCTTCTACTCACACCACATGCTAGGGGGGGGGTCCGACCCCCCCAGCACCTTCACCACATGCTAGGGGGGGGGTCGTGGCCGAGGACCCCCCCAGAGACTCGTGGTCAGACCCTCCGGGCCCTTGATTTTACGCCTCATTTCGCAGTATTTTCGAGAGGAAAATCATCCTTTGGAGCTACATGAGCCTTGAGACTGGTCAGATTATCCAAGATATTGGAGTTTTAGCCACGATTTCACAACTTTGGGGGCAAAATCGGCTCTCTGGCGGCTATTCCTAGCCCACAAACTGCTGGGGGGTGCCCACCACATGCTAGGGGGGGGGGTCCGACCCCCCCAGAGGCTTCAGGCTTCACCACATGCAGGGGGGGGGCGTGAGTAGAAGCGCGCGCCCCTCCCTGGAAGCGATGTGCGCCTGCTCTCGGCAGCCCGAGCGCCGTCGACCGCACCGACTACGGCACAGCCTCCGGCAGCGCCCGGGGCTTCGCCCAGCACCATTCGCAACAGCTCTCGCGCGCCGCCGTCTGTGGCGACGCGCAAAACATCAACAACGCAGCTCGCAACATGCGTGTCGCGCACTGTTCCCCTCGCGACAAAACACCATCATGTCGCCCTAAAGGGCGACAGCTAGAACATTCATGACCGGTCTCAATGTCCCACCCCCCTGCGCGCGGGCCTTCTAGGCCCGCGGGTAGTCTCCCCCCATCCCCAGGGCCTCCAGGGCTCGCACTTCAACCTCTCACCGACCAGCGCACAGACAGCGCCATTAGGACGTATTTTCTTCTCATATAACAAGGTTGAGGCTTGAGCACTTGAGCACTGGATAGGGTCGATTCCGCGTGTACGGAAGCAAGGTCCTGCTCGGGAAAAGTG
>NW_005196928.1:0-1417 GCF_000372725.1 Emiliania huxleyi CCMP1516
ACGAGCTGCAGCCGCGCCGCCTCCAGCTCACTCGGCGAATAGGCGCGCACGTCCTCAGCAGTTGGCACTCTGGCGACGGAACAAACCGACAGACGCGCAAGGCGCGAGATGGGAGGACGCGACGGGCTGCGGCGGGCGACGGAAGCCAGTCCTGTCCCGATGAGTCGCCGCGAAAGTGCCGCTGCGTCCCTCATGTGGGAAAAGAAAACAGGGGCGGACTGTCTTTAGCCGCACCGTCGGCGCAGACCGCAAAATAAAAGAAAATACTCTTGAGGAATCTGGCTGCACGGTACGCGGGTCCGGCACTGATGCCGTGAACAGCTGAGGCACGAGCGTCTCCTCGCTCGCGCCCTTGGGGGGGGACAGCTCCCCGCGCGCGGCCTTGTGCCACTGGCCGCCGACGGGTTTGGGGTCCGATGACATGGCGTCTCTTCACACTCGATCCGCCTGTCTGTTCACACCTTCTTTCTGCCCACTTCACAATGTGGCAGGGGTTCGTTAGCCCAGAAAAGAAGTTTAATAAAATACGCACACAAAAATGTTTTTACACCTCCACGACGCCAGTCCGCTTGTGGCATCACTCCGACACACGATTTTTCACTCCCCACAGCCGCCAACCCAGGATTGGCCGCTCGAACCGAAGACCGCCGCTCGACATATGATCGGCGGCTCACTTCGATGTCAGCCGCAGCCCTGGCGCAAATTCATTTTATGCGTGGGGGGGTTGGTGAGGTCAGGGCACCCTCCCGGCCCCCAGAACTCAACGGAAAGCGCGTGTACGCGCTCGGCTAGATCAGCATCTTTCACATAGCCATACATCATGCGCTCAATAGCGTCAATGGCATCCTTGGTCGAGAGCGCCGAGGCTTCGTCAAAATGGCGCTTGAGCGCTTCCATTGTGCGCTCCTGTTCGTCCGTAGCTGAGTGCGCGGTCGGCATGGTCATCAGGATCCTCGTCTCGACGTCGTCCCAGTCGTCCTCGTTGGGCACGGTTAGCATTTGTGATGATGTCGTGCTCGCCTTCTTCAGCTTCGCCTCAATCTTCTCGCGAATGCGCGGGTTTGGGCAGAGCGACGGGTTCTTGTACCAACACATTGATATGCTATGGTCTTAGGGGTTCGTTAGCCCAGAAAAGAAGTTTAATAAAATACGCACACAAAAATGTTTTTACACCTCCACGACGCCAGTCCGCTTGTGGCATCACTCCGACACACGATTTTTCACTCCCCACAGCCGCCAACCCAGGATTGGCCGCTCGAACCGAAGACCGCCGCTCGACATATGATCGGCGGCTCACTTCGATGTCAGCCGCTCGACCTATGGTCGGCGGACCTGGGTTCGAATCTGAGGACCTGGGTTCGAATCGCCGTTGGCGGTTCATAGGGTAGATAAAAATCTTCTGGAGCGTTCCCAGACG
>NW_005196927.1:0-1417 GCF_000372725.1 Emiliania huxleyi CCMP1516
TCGGCCGGGTGGTCTGCAGACCCCCCCCCCCGGAGCAGCAGAGGCTCCGTGGGGTCGAAAAGTCGACGCTGGGAGTCGCACTCGTCAAACCATCGCAGCACCACGCAGTCCGCACGTACCGCCCACATCCCCTCCACCGCTGAGAAGGCGCAGATCGACCGCCGGGCCGCGTAGTCGTCGTTAAGGAGCGGTTTTTGGAGCCGTACGAAGAGGTCCCAGACGGGCGAACATGCGGTTTTTCGACGACCACACGCGATGTGGTATCTGCTTTTTGCTAAAAACGGGCCGCCTAGTGCAGCATCACTAGTACAACACGCAACCACACTGATAGCTCCACACTAGCCGGTATAGGCGAGCCCCGGCGGCCTCACCGTCGCCGCTCGCGGCGGAGCCGACGGCGGAGCCACGGGCCGGTGCGACCTTTTGGGGGGACATGAGCTCGCCAGGACGTCGCCGATGGCTCGGCGCGCCTCTTCTTGCCAGCGCGGGACGGCCTAGCTACAGGAGGGGGGGGGAGGAAGACGGAACTGAGCACTAGGTTCGTGATCCTGTCGCCGGGGGAGAGGGGCGGCAAGCGACGGGCGGGTCCGCGACCTTTTGAGCGGCCGTGAGCTCGCCGGGACGTCGCCGATGGCTCGGCGAGCCTCTTCCCGCCAGCGCGGGACGGCCTACCTACAGGAGGGGGGGGGAGGAAGACGGAACTGAGCACTAGGTTCGTGATCCCGTCGCCGGCAACGGCTGGGACAACCCGAGGATGGGAGACGGCACGCCAGCAGAAAAAAGAAAAGAAAGAAAAGAAAGGTGCCGGATTGTTGCGTGGCTTTTCATTTTCTGTACCGATTTTTCTTTTGAAGGGGAGCATCGCTCCGGGCGCAGCGTGGAGGCTGGAGTGCGGTCGTAGCCCTCGCCACACGTAGCCTTCGCCCCGGGGACGCGGGCAGCGGCGGGCGCAGGCGGGAAAAGGAAGGAAGGTTGCGCGCAACTTTCTGCGAATCTCGCGAGGTCTCGAGGTGCCGGACTTGGCCGCTTTTGTATCTCGAGACCTCGAGAGAAGCCTCCCCGAGGGCGCGCGCGAATTGGCTTTCTTTTGGCGGGCAAGTGCCGGACGCTTTACATGCGAGCCATGGCAATGCCTGTTACGAGCATCGCCGCAGTCACCAAAGAGCTCACTGCCAGGGGTGGCAGTGGTGCATCCGCGACCCTCGCCTCTCCCAGCGTCGTGCTTCTGCTCACCGACGACCAAGACGTGCTCCTCTCTGACGCAGCGCGCTGGCAACCCGTGCTGCATCGCCGGGTCGTGCAAGCCGGCGCCACCTTTGCTCGCGCATTTGCCAACAGTCCAGTTTGCTGCCCGTCGCGCTCCTCCTTGCTCACCGGCAAGTACACGCACAACCACGGCGCACTAAACAACTCGCTC
>NW_005196926.1:0-1417 GCF_000372725.1 Emiliania huxleyi CCMP1516
GCGCCGATGCCGACGGCACGAAGGTCTGTCGGCATGGCGGTGCTCGGTGGCAAGCTCTACGCGGCGGGCGGCCGTGAGGCCGGCGAAGCAACTTCCAACCTGGTGGAGCGGTACGACCTGACTACGAATACATGGGAGGCGGTGGCGCCGATGGCAGAGGCGCGGCATGCTCACGGCATGGCGGTGCTCGACGGCAAGCTTTATGCGTTGGGCGGGCGGGGCGCCCTCAGCTCGGTTGAGCGGTACGACCCTGCGACGCACGCGTGGGAGGCGGTGGCGCCGATGGGGGAGGAGCGGTGCGGTGTCGCCGTGGCGGTGCTCGACGGTAAGCTGTACGCCTTGGGCGGGTACAACGCCGGCTACCTCAGCTCGGTCGAGCGGTACGATCCGGCGCTGGATGCGTGGGAGGCTGTGGCGCCGATGGCGTCGGCGCGAGGGGAGGGGGCGCTTCTCTCCACACCACCTGCTAGGGGGGGGTCCCGACCCCCCAGAGACATCCCGGTTAGTGGCAGGGAGAAGATCAATGCCTTCAACTTACGTGCGCGCCAGGCGGCGGCAGAGGAGGCGAGGCACACCTCCCTCGCGGCGCCGGCAGCAAGGAGCGGCGCGGCCAGCAGCTTAGGGGACCCCTAGGGTTCTGAGGCCGCCGGATTGTTTTAAGACCTTTTAAGGAACGAGAGGAGGTTTGGGGGCTTAACTTGCCATTTAAGAGATTGCAGGCACGGGGGATCCCTCTTTTACGCAATGAATTAAAATGGTCGGTTTTCGAGGGGAATCTGGAGAATCTGGGAATCTGCTCACCACGGATCCCCACCTCATCGAGAAACTTTTCACTCCAAGACATACTAGTTTTTCAAGGTGCTCCACAAGTTAGGCACAAAAGATACGGCATTGCAGGCCATTTAGGATTTCTAGACGATCACTGAGTAGGCCAAAATCCCCACTGCGCACTGGGCCGGGAGCAACCTTAAGACCGTTTACGGAATTGGCGGCCCAGCAGCTCTTAAAACCGGCCATGGCAGGTTTTAAGCCGTTTAAGCCGCACCGGCTCCCCAGGGCCCACCCTTTTAAGCCTAGGGGTCCCCTAAGGCCAGCAGCAAGTGACGCGGTCAGCAGCAGCGCTCCAGCCGAGGAGGCTCAAGCGTCCGAGGCGAGAGTAGAAGCATGGTCAAGTGTTGTACTGTTTATGTGGGTGCACTTGGAGCACTTGGAGTGCAGTCGGTAACCGCACATCCAGGGCCGGGGAGCTAAGAAGCGCACCCAGCGGGCCGGATGATTGGCATCGGGTTACCGGCTAGAGAGCCCTAGCCCTGGGGGGTGCGCGTTCGCAGGGCCATAACACGGGTCTCCGAGGGTTGGCTCCGTGTACCGGGTTTCCCCTTAACTGCAGAACGCCCGCCCTCTACTCGGAGCTAGT
>NW_005196925.1:0-1417 GCF_000372725.1 Emiliania huxleyi CCMP1516
TCAGGGCCGAACACACTCTCCAAGTCGACTGCGATCTCTTCGTGGGACACTGGACCGGTGCACGATGGCTCCCTCGACGACATCCCTTCATCGACGGACGCCTTCACCGCCGCCGGCCCTGGGCCATCCAGCGCGGCCTCCGACGGCCTGCACGTGATCGAGCGGGTACAGAAACGGTGGCTGCCGCAGCTCACACCCTAATCGATCTGCCTTAGGCACGGAGCCAACGGAGCCATCGCGCATGCCCGCATCGCGTGCGGCTCCGAGGTCTCCCGCCGAGACCGGCTCGGCGCGGCGCGTGGCCGCACGCCGCCGTTGAAAAGGCGAGATAGGACCGAGGGGAGAGCGCCGGCCACATCGAGCGAGCGCTGACGTGTAAGGTGTCTGTGCTGCTCCGGTGTGTGTGGGATTTTGCCCCCCCCCCCCCCCCCCCATTTGTGCGGCGAGTTGTTTGCGGCGCGATGCCCGATCGTGCGCGATAGCCTCCCATTGTGCGTGGTGTGTCGGTGTGTGTCGGGGTCGTCCGGAGCGTGTGGCGGCGCCGTTGCATGCAGCGACTGCTCCACGTGCCACGACTGCTTTGACTGCCGTGACTGACTGATGAGTACCACGACTGCTTTGACTGACGTGACTGACTGATGAGACATGAGTGCTGATGGATGATCTCCGACAACCCAAAACCAAAATGCAAATGCGGAGTGGCGCCACTTTGGCGTGCAGATCCTGCGTCTCTCACTGCCCGAACAACAGAGACGGGTACCGCCGCAGGTCCCACACTAGTACCTGCGATAAAGCACACACGAGTGGGGCACCCCAATCGAGACGGCGAAAAAGAAAACGGCGGTTTACGACGCCGGCGTTAGTACGCGGGCCACGCCAGCATCCCTTCATCAACTTTTCGATGCCGCCCGTCCCCGCGGGTGCACGCGTCGAGGTGCACGGCCTCTCGGCCAAGCCGGAGCACAACGGCAAGCTCGGGCGTGCCGTCTCGTATGATCATAACAGGGAGCGAGTCGGCGTCCACCTCGACTCTGGTGATCGGCTGTTGCTGCGCGTGGCCAACCTGCGGCTGACACAAGACGAGCTTCCTGCGCACAAGGAGAAGGCCGTGTTTGCCCAGATGTTCTCCAAACCCGGCGCGCTGTCCTCAGAGGCGGACGGGTCTGCTGCCGAGCCGACAGCACCTCCACCGCCTGCGCCGCCTCGCGACGGCAGCGGAAGTTGGGACGACCTCGACGAGCAGCAGGTGATGCTCAGCCTCTCCGAGGAGGAAGCGCGAGCCGTTGTCGGCGGTGACGCTGGTGCAACCCTCAGCAGCACGCCCTCTCTCGAAGCGGCGCTGAGCAGCGCGGTGCGGCGGAACGAGCTCACGGCGTTCGCGAACGCCCCGCGATACGACCGGCTGGTGCTGTCGTGC
>NW_005196924.1:0-1417 GCF_000372725.1 Emiliania huxleyi CCMP1516
CTCGTGGCCGGTCATGGCAGCGCTCATCAGCGCGGTGGTGCCGTCGCTGTCCTGCAGGTTGATCTCCGCGCCGTGCTGAAGCAGCAGCTCGACCACCCGCTCGTGGCCGTCGCTGGCGGCTTCCATCAGCGCGGTTTCGCCGACGCTGCTCTGCAGGTTGGCATTCGCGCCGTGCTGCAACAGCAGCTCGACCGCCCGCTCGTGGCCTTGGCGGGCGGCGGCCATCAGCGCGGTGTCGCCTTGGTTGCTCTGCTTGTCGATCTCCGCGCCGCGCTGCAGCAGCAAGTCGATTACCCGCTCGTGGCCGCTGTTAGCGGTAAGCATCAGCGCGGTGACGCCGCTCACTTCGTCTACCCTGCGAGTCGCGTTGACCCGCCCGCCGCTGTCAAGCCACGCCAGCAGCGCCGCTTCGTCGCCTTGCTCAGCCGCATTCCCAACCGCTTGGGGAAGTCTTCCCACTTTGCCGGTCTCCGCTGCCTCAACGATGGCAGCTCCGGAGTTGCCGCCCATAGGAAAATATGCGAGAAAAAGAATTCAACAAAAAGAACTCTCTCGCACAGCACACAGGTTCGACACAGGTACCAAAAGAAAAGGCGGCGAATCCCTGTGTGGTGGCGGCGTGCCGTCCTCCCATCCCTCCCTTGGGTTGTCCGTTTTCTTTCTTTCTTTTTACGATTGTAGGAAGAGCTTTAAAAGATCGCTGCAGCCTTTCCAAGAATTTAAAGAAAGAACGCGCTTTCCAAGAAGGTGGATAAAAAGAATTCTACGAATACAAGCCCCTCTCACAGCAGACTGGCACGAACTAGCACCACAAAAGGCACAGCAGACAACGGCCCCTTATGGGCCGTCGAAGAGGCCGTCATACTCCTCCGGCCTCGCCCCCCCTTCCCAACCCTCCCCTGGCTCAGGCTCCTCATCCTCGCGGCGCGCAGTGCGCACCCCGCCCCGCGAAGACGAACCCTTCCGCCGGCGTGCCTCGCGGGACTGCCGCCCGCTGCCGCCGCCCTTCCCCCCCTCCGCTGCCCGCGCCGCCTTCTCCGCCGCCCGCGCGGCCGCCTTCGCCTCCTCCGCCGCTAACAGCGCCTCCCTCCGCGTGACCCCTATGGGCCCCTTGCGCATCCAGGAGAGGTCGCGCGAGCGACCTATCCAGGGGTTACTCGGATAAAAAGAAAAGGCCGACCAGGCCGCTCGCGCCCCGCCGCTCTGGAATTTGGCACGGCTGCGCTGCCCGCGCTAGCCCGCAACGTCAGTGAACGATGCCATCGGCAGAGAGGACGCGCGCGCGAGGCAATGGAGCGCGGCGAACGCCATCGAGGGGTGAGAGCGTGGTAAGGCGAAGCGACATAAAAGCGAGCAGAAAAGCAAGACAGGTCCAGGACACACAAGACAGGTCTTGACGCTGTGAGTGGAGGGTGAA
>NW_005196923.1:0-1417 GCF_000372725.1 Emiliania huxleyi CCMP1516
ACCCCATTTGGGGGCAAGCTGACAAGCGGGTTCCGCTGTTGCTCCAACATCGGGATTCATGGCGCGAAGAGAGCTCGCTGATCAATGCTCCGAGGCAGTTCGGCAAGCAGCGCCTGGTGATACAAGCCCGCCGTCGCATACGCCCACACCGTGTTGGCCAGGTCCTGGGGGTTGAAGCCGGCCAGCCCGCCCCGCACCGCCGCCTCCGCCACCGCCGCGTACAGCGCGTCTGCAGCCACGCCCGCCTTCGCATACGCCCACACCGTGTTGGCCAAGGCCTGGGGGTTGAAGCCAGCCAGCCCGCCGCGCACAGCCGCCTCCGCCACCGCCGCGTACAGCGCGTCTGCAGCCACGCCCGCCGTCGCATACGCCCACACCGTGTTGGCCAGCTCCTGCGGCTTGAAGCCAGCCAGCCCGCCCCGCACCGCCGCCTCCGCCACCGCAGCGAACAGCGCGTCTGCAGCCACGCCCGCCTTCGCATACGCCCACACCGTGTTGGCCAGCTCCTGCGGCTTGAAGCCAGCCAGCCCGCCGCGCACCGCCGCCTCCGCCACCGCCGCGAACAGCGCCTCTGCAGCCACGCCCGCCGTCGCATACGCCCACACCGTGTTGGCCAGATTCTGAGGCGTAAAGCCGGCCAGCCTGCCCCGCACCGCCGCCTCCGCCACCGCCGCGAACAGCGCGTCTGCAGCCACGCCCGCCTTCGCATACGCCCACACCGTGTTGGCCAGGTCCTGGGGGTTGAAGCCGGCCAGCCCGCCCCGCACCGCCGCCTCCGCCACCGCCGCGAACAGCGCGTCTGCAGCCGCGCCCGCCTTCGCATACGCCCACACCGTGTTGGCCAGGTCCTGGGGGTTGAAGCCGGCCAGCCCGCCCCGCACCGCCGCCTCCGCCACCGCCGCGAACAGCGCGTCTGCAGCCACGCCCGCCGTCGCATACGCCCACACCGTGTTGGCAAGGTCCTGCGGCTTAAAGCCAGCCAGCCCGCCGCGCACAGCCGCCTCTGCCACCGCCGCGAACAGTGCGTCTGCAGCCACGCCCGCCTTCGCATACGCCCACACCGTGTTGGCCAGCTCCTGCGGCTTGAAGCCAGCCAGCCCGCCGCGCACCGCCGCCTCCGCCACCGCCGCGTACAGCGCCTCTGCAGCCACGCCCGCCTTCGCATACGCCCACACCGTGTTGGCCAGCTCCTGCGGCTTGAAGCCAGCCAGCCCGCCGCGCACAGCCGCCTCTGCCACCGCCGCAAATAACGCTTCCGCCGCCACGCCCGCTGTCGCATACGCCCACACCGTGTTGGCCAGGTCCTGGGGGTTGAAGCCGGCCAACCCACCGCTCACCGCCACCTCCGCCACCACCGCGTACAGCGCGTCCGCAGCCATGCCAGCCTTCGCATACAAACCATTAGGGTGGTAAAGCT
>NW_005196922.1:0-1416 GCF_000372725.1 Emiliania huxleyi CCMP1516
GCAGTTCATGAAGGAGGGCGAGCTAGCGACATCCGTTCTGTCAGCTCGTAATAAGTCGAGCAGAGTCAGGACGGCGGCGGCAAAGACGTCGGCGCAGCAGGCGGAGGTGGCGAAGACGGCGGCGACGGCGGAGGCGACGGCGGTGGCAGCGGAGGCGGAGGCGACGGAGGCGATGGCGGGGGCGGCGTCGGCGGCGGCGGCGCCGATGGCGGCGGCGGCGACGGCGGCGGCGATGGCGGCGGCGGTCTGGGCGGCGGCGGCGACGGTGGTGGCGGGCTTGGAGGCGGCGGCGACGGTGACGACGGGCTGGGCGGCGGCGGGGAGGGCGCATGCGGACTTGGAGGCGGAGAGCTCGGAGGCGGCGGCGAGGGCGGCGGCGGCGAGGGTGGTGGTGGGGATGGCGGCGAAGGGCTGGGAGGTGGCGGCGACGGCGGTGGAGGCGGACTTGGCGGCGGCGGCGACGGAGGGGGTGGTGAGGGCGGCGGAGGAGAAGGCGGAGGCGGGCTTGGAGGCGGCGGCGAGGGCGGCGGCGGGCTGGGTGGCGGCGAGGGCGGAGGCGGCGGCGAGGGCGGCGGCGGGCTCGGCGGAGGCGGCGAGGGCGGTGGTGGGCTGGGCGGAGGCGGCGAGGGCGGTGGCGACGGAGGCGGCGGCGAGGGCGGGGGAGGCGAGGGCGGCGGTGGAGACGGAGGCGGGCTCGGAGGCGGCGGGCTCGGTGGTGGGGGTGAGGGCGGTGGTGGGCTTGGGGGAGGCGGCGAGGGCGGCGGCGAGGGCGGCGGCGGCGACGGTGGCGGGGGGCTGGGAGGCGGTGGCGATGGCGGCGGCGGGCTCGGGGGGGGTGGGCTCGGGGGCGGTGGACTCGGAGGCGGTGGCGAGGGCGGTGGAGGCGATGGAGGTGGCGGGCTGGGCGGGGGTGGGCTCGGAGGCGGCGGCGTCGGGGGCGGCGGCGATGGCGGCGGCGGGCTGGGCGGCGGAGGCGGCGGTGGTGGCGGTCTTGGAGGCGGCGGCGTCGGTGGCGGCGGGCTGGGCGGCGGCGGGGTGGGCGGCGGCGGCCTTGGTGGCGGCGGGCTCGGTGGCGGCGGCGTGGGCGGCGGCGGCGTGGGTGGTGGTGGTGCTGGCGGCGGTGGGCTGGGCGGCGGCGGCGTGGGAGGAGGCGGTCTTGGCGGTGGCGGCGACGGTGGGGGTGGTGTGGGCGGCGGAGGAGAAGGCGGTGGCGGGCTTGGCGGCGGCGGCGTGGGCGGCGGCGTGGGCGGCGGCGGCGTGGGCGGCGGCGGCGAGGGCGGCGCCGCCGCGGGCGGCGGTGGGCTGGGTGGCGGCGTGGGCGGCGGGGGCGTGGGCGGCGGTGGCGCGGGCGGCGGCGGGCTTGGCGGTGGCGGCGTGGGCGGCGGCGTGGGCGGCGGCGGGATCGGGGGCGGTGGC
>NW_005196921.1:0-1416 GCF_000372725.1 Emiliania huxleyi CCMP1516
CGCATCGCAGCGGGGAGCTGCAGCACGAGGAGCGAGCCCTCGGTGCGCTGCCGCTCCACGCCACGATCCACCGCAGTCCGGTCGCTCACGAGCGAGTAGACCTGCGCGAGCGTCGCCACTTCCACAGCGCCGCCGCACAGCCGCGCCGCCTGAGGGCAGCGGCTCGCCAGCAGAAGGAGGGCGGCGTCCAGGTCCGACGGCAGAGCTGCGGCAAGCGCGGCGTCGTCCGCAAAGTCATCGGCGAGCTGCATGCGGCCAGGCGAGCGAGAACAACAGCTGTGAGAGCGGGCCCGCCCCCGAAGCCGGCGAGGCGGCTCCCGTGGTGTACCTGTGTTAGTGCCAGTGCGCGCCAGTCCCGCGCCCAGTCGTGCGAGGGAGCTGTCGGGTAAAATTCTTTTTTTGCGAGGCGGGGGCAGGACGCCACTCCTGTCGCCGCTGGTCGTCTGAACCACACGTGTCCCTCCATTCACACTCTCCCAGTCCTTCCTGGTCTAGTGCCCGGCTTCTCCGCCCGTCGTGCTGAGTTGGTCGCACCTCCGTGCATCTTCGTCCTTTAGACGTTTCACCTAGTCCTATGCCAAAATCAGAGTCGAAGCAGCAGCGGTGGCCTATCAATCAAATGCCGAACAAGTCAAAATGGCTAAATGAGGTGAATGTATGAGGCATTTGTATACGGTGGGGTATGAGGGGTATGAGGGGTATGTGGCGGGGTATGGCAGGGTACGGTGGGGTATGTGCGAATGGAGCCGAAAGCCCACCTCGGTCAGAGTTACAACAAACAACCCGACGTGGACGCGGACAACATTGGCTCGCACGGCACGCACTATTGCGGGGACGTCAAAGTCGTCTGTCCCCTCAGCAGCAGCGGGGAGCACGGTCGGAAGGGCGCTTTTGTCGCTTTCGGCAACACTGAATCATTCTACCGGAACATGGTCGAGGGGCATGGGCCCTACTGCGAGGAGGGGGAGGGGGGGAAGGGGGGGGGGGGGGGAGGGGGAGGGGGGGGGAGAGGAGGAGGGGGGGGGGGGAGGGGTACCGGGGGGGCGGCATGGAGGGGGAAAGGAAAAACAAGGGCGAAAGAGGGCAAGGGACCGGGGGCTGGCATACCAGGGGGGGCAGGGGGGGGGGGGGGGACCCCCCCAAACCGGCCTAAGGGGGGGAATATCGCTACGCCAGGGAAAAAAAGGGCGTCGAAATGCAGCTGCTGCTGTTCCAAACGTTCGGGGGGTTCGGAAAGGGGGTCCGGGAGATCCTCAGGAAGGGGGGGGACGTACTAAAGAAAAAGGTGACGCGGGCCCAGGACCTCGATGAGGGGACTTGGACCACCAAGAGCTGGGTGGGGCTGCAAAAACAGCGCATCTCAGTCGTTCTTCACACGGGAATCGCAAAAAAAATTGGGAATGAGCTTGCCTGTGG
>NW_005196920.1:0-22572 GCF_000372725.1 Emiliania huxleyi CCMP1516
CTGCAGATCAAGTGGCTCTCGTTCCAGTTCTTCCTCTCCATCTACATCGTGCTCGCCATCGGCGCCGACGACACCTTTGTCTTTGTCGACGCGTGGAAGCAGGTCCCTGGCATCGACTCCACACGTCCCTGACATTGCCCGACACGTCCGCGACACGCCCCTGGCATCGCCCGACATGTCCCCGACACGTCCCCGACATCCCCGACACATCCCGGCACAGTCCTTCTACGCGGGTACCGAGGTCAACCGCAACCTGGCGACACGCATGTCGTGGGTCTACCGCCGCGCGGGCCTCGCCATGCTCATCACGTCGCTCACGACGTGCGCCGCGTTCCTCGCGACGGCGGCCTCGTCATGGCAGGTGCCCGACCTGCAGCTGTTCGGAATCTTCACGGCCTTCGTCATCTTCATCGACTACGTGCTCGTGATGACGTTTCTCACCGCAATCATGGTGCTGTACCACAACCACTTCGAGATGAAGCCGGGCCTCTGCTGCGCCTGCTGCGGTACGGCGGACACGCAGCAGGGGTGCCGCAAGGGCGGCTGCGACGCGCTCTGCGCCTCCTCCTCGAAGCTCGAGACGACGACGGCGGTCGCCGAGCGCGGCGGCGCCGACCAGGTGGCCAAGCCGCGCCTCGTCACCTTCTTCGAGGACGTGTTTCCCTTTAGCATCATCCGGCGCCCTCCGGCGCGTGCAGCGTCCGTGGTGATCATGCTCGCGGTGCTCGCGCCGATGGCGTGGCAGGCGTCGCAGCTCGAGCCGCAGAAGGATGCGGCCCAGCTTTTGCCCGACGGCCATCCGTTCCAGCGCTTCTTCGACTTGAGCGCCGAGTTCGAGGTTTCGAATGAGGACGAGCCCGTGAAGCTCAGCGTCGTGTGGGGCTTTGAGGACAAGCCGCTCGACATGGAAGGCGTCAACCGGCTCTTTGACCCGCAAAACAAGGGCCGCCTCGCCTTCAGCCCCGACTGGGTGCTCGACGGGCCGTGCGCAGGGGAGGGGCGGCGCACACCAAGCCACGTCCACGACACGTCCGTGACGCGTCCCATAGGTCCTTGACGAGTCGGCGCAGTCGGGACTGCTGAGCGCGTGCGACCTGCTCGAGAATTCGAATCTCGTCTTCGACAGAAAAACCGACGAGGGCGGCCTGGAGAAGGACATCGACTGCTGGGTGCGCGACTTCAAAGACTGGCGCAACACCCACAGCAAGATCTTCCCCGTCCCCGACACTGGCGTGGTCACGGCGGTCAAAGAATGGTGTGACAACGCCATAGACGTAGACGGGGACACCGCGCAATACTGCTCGCGCTACGTCGGCTTTGAGGTCGACGCGAACGGCGACCTCTTCATCGCGTGGACTCGCGTCGTCATGGGCGTCAAGATGAACGACAACGTCTTCCTTCCCGCGTCAGAGCTCCGCGAGAAGTACGACGACTACGAGGGCCTCGTCGACGAGATCAACGAGGCGGTCGGCACGACCCTCGGCGACGCGTTTCAGGCCGAGAGCCCACCTGAGATGCCGCGACGAGAGGCTCTGGGCGAGAAGCAAGGCGCCACAGCGTCCCACCGTCGCCGTCTCCCCTCCCTCGCAGGTGGCCGTGGGCGAAGATCCGGGTGGACAGCCGCGCGCCCAAAACAAATGGATCAACATGGTTTTGCAGGAGCTGTACGTGCGCATGTCGACTATCGGCGTCGTCATCGGCATCAGCATCGCCTTCGTCGTCCTCGTGCTCTCCACCCGCAACCTCCTCGCCGCCTCCATCTCCGTCCTCTCCATCGCGTGCGCCCTCGTCACTGTGATTGGCATCACCGTCGCGATGGGCTGGGAGCTCGGCTCCAGCGAGGCCATTTGCCTGATGACCCTGACCGGCTTCGCCGTCGACTACGTCGTCCACCTCAGCCACTCGTACATGGAGTCCACCTCGCACTCGCCGCTCGAGCGCACGCACGACGCGCTGCGCGACATGGGCATCTCCGTCTTCTGGGGCATGCTGACCAGCTTCGTCGCGGCGCTCGCGCTGGCGTCGTGCCAGCTGCAGTTCCTCTCCAAGTTTGGCTACTTCTTCCTCCTGACCATCACGTTCGCCTACCTCTGGGCCGTGCTCTTCCTCATGCCCCTCCTCGCCACCGTTGGCCCCCGCTCCTCACCCGCCGACGGGCGCGCGGTGCCGCACACGCCGTACAACTCGAACACCACCCGCCGCAAGGTGCCCGACGCCATCGAGGTGGCATAGGGCGGAGCCGGGGGGGGGTTAGGGCAAGTCCCTGCCGCCTTTTGTACATTAGGGGTGAGGGGGGGTTGACATGAGCCTCCGGCGCGCTAGTGCTCTCTGAGCGCGCGTCGCCGTGTGTGGGAGAGCGACACGAGGTTAGTGCAAGCAGGTGGGCACGTGCTCCGCTCGGCTCTGACTGGCGACTGTCCGCTTTTTTATTGTGTCGCTGAGAGGCGTATATATTGGTCACTGTGTGTTTGAATAATGAAAGATGTTTGGTCGCGTTTCCTTTGAGCTGTTTGATCCTCTTTGAGACCTCTCGAGGGTATATAGGGCCATGAGATCTGAAGCTCACCCATTGAGCTTTGAGGAAGTGAGCGAACTGCTCGACCAGCCACCCTGATCGTGCTGAACAAGCTCCTCTTGTAGCTCGATCGGTCACACCGCCATCGCCGCCGAGGAGAGGGGGGACGACACTGCCTCTGCAGCGTGCACCTCGATCCTGTAACGCGGAATCGACCCTATCCAGTGCACAGTGCTCAAGTGCTCAAGACCTCTCGCTCGCACTTGGAGCTCAATCCGCTCATTTTACTTAATAGATAATACTCCAAAGTGCTAAAGCCGTAGCTGCAGATGCGCTACTGACGTAGTGCTACTGCTAGCTCGTAGAGCTGCCAGTGCCCAGTGCCGCAGCCCGCACTGCCAGTGGCAGTGCCGCAGTGGCAGTGCACAGTGGCCAGTCCCAGTGCTACGCCAAAAATACCTTTTATTTACACACACGTTGTGACCGCGGTTTTTCGCGCGGTTTGTTTTCGTTATTGCGCTAGGACCAGCGCCCACTGACGAGATATCACAAACGCTCGGCCCGTGCACGTAAGTCGCGCGCTCTCGATAGTACAAATAAAATCGTGCACCTCTCTGCGCGCTACGCGAGTCCACGTCCCCTCATCCCGGCCTCAAGCTGCTTCCATATCACCGTGAAGAGGGCGGCCTGCACGATGTTCGCCAGCAGGCGCGTGCCGAGCCCGCGGCAGAGGAGCCCCCGCAGCCCGTCCTGCCGCAGCACCAACTCCGCGGCCTCTTCGTACGAGAGAGGCGCCTACCGCAAACCAGCGCCATCGCCACGGGATCTCTCCTCGTTACGTCCGCGCGGGGGCCTCCTGCCTCCGCAGTCTGTCGGGTCGTCTTGACCACGCGGATGGAGTTGGAGAGGCAGTCCGAGACTGCGGCGGCGCAGACGCCGAGTGTTGCTGAGCGCAACAGCAGCCGCGGCCCGGCCTGTGGGACATGGCTCGGACATGTCGTGCGGACAGATCAAGCAATTGGCCGAGCCGCGCTGGCGCGTCCCGCCGGCTCCGCCCTCGGCAGCAGCTCGTCGAGCGCGTTGAAGGTGAGGAACCACGGGTAGCCTCCCACCTGTCCACAGCCGCACGGGGCTGACGAGACAATCACCCGGCGGCGACCAGAATCTCCGAACAACTCTTGGCACAAAATTGGCCGCCGCAGACGCGAGCGCGCCGGCCCAAAGCTCACAGGCGCCGTTCTGCTTCGCGCGGCGCAGCAGCAGCTCATACGCGCCCCTCCCCTCCACCTGAAGCGCCGTCTTGAGCGTGTCGAGCGGCGTGATTGCCACGCGCCACAGCGCCGCCGCTGCGCTCGCCTGCGGCAAACTTCCGAGACACTTTGGGGGAAGGGATTGCGCCACGCGCGGGACAGCGGCTGCTCGCCAGCGCAGTGCGCAGCGCGACGGGTAGGGCGCCGCCGGCAGCGGTCGACGAGAGGAGCGCGAGGACGCCTGTGTTTGCTGCTGTGTCGCCAAAGCGCGAGAGCGGCGTCTGCAGCAGCGCGTACGGCAGGCCCTGGTAGAAGCGCGAGACGCCGCCATGCGCGTAAAGCGTCCGCATCGCGGCGCATGTGGATGAGCCGTGCCGATACTGGTAGTTCATCGTCGTGCGCAGCCACATCAGCAAGATCACCTGCGCTACGCCCGCCGCCGCGCCGGACAGCCCGCCGCCGAGCGCCTTCCGACTCGCCGAATAAACGATCTCGCCGACGGAGCCCGCCGGTCGCCGCTCTTTGGCTGGCGGGCCGTACCGGGCCGAGAGCCAGCCGATGATCACGACAAGGAGGACGAAGGCGGCAAAGACGCCGCGAGCGGGCAGCAGCAGAGGGCTCGGCGACGGGCGAGCCTCGCCCGCTAGCACGCTGGGGTCGTCAGAAGCGGCGGCCTTCTCGAGCAGCGAGGCCTCCTCGGCCGAATCAGGGTTCGTGCTCGATGTCGCAATTTTTTGTCGGCCTTTCGCGTCGAGCGGAGGGGCACTGATGCCCCTCAGGCTGTTTGCGGCGGGCGGCTTGCTCGCGGCGAAAAACTCTGCGGTATGGCAGACCAGGGGCTTAATGCTCTGGCGAGACGTGAGGCGCATGCGCCCAGGAGGGGAGGGCGCATGCGTAACGACGCTGCTAGAGATGCCTTTCGGGGCCCAGAGATAAAACTTCTGAAGCCATGCGTGACCTAGTAGTGTCCCCAGCTATGGGCGTGTCCACGTTGGAGCCAGGCAGGTGTGGTGTGGACGCGAGAATAGCTCCGCCGTTCATGGAGGCAACCGATGGCGATGCGAGTCGACTGGTGTGTGTCGTCGTGGTTTCGTATCAAGAATACTCACTCACTCACTCACTCACACGCTCACAGCTGTCCCAAACCCGAGAATACTTGCTTGTACCGAAGTGAGGCAAGAAGAAGTGCTCGTGGGCACAACAAGGGGAGGTGTGGGGACACGCATCGATCAGCTTCTCGACGATGCTCGAGGTGATCGATTTCGATCTGGATAACTGCTACGTCATCACGTATGACGGACGCCTGCTAAAGCAGGCTCGCGGTAATCCCGATGGGGAGTGCGCTCTCGCCACCGCTGCCGATAGGGACTCGGATGGAGCATAAATGGATGCATACGCTTGAAGATGATTTCGAAGCCCGATTCCGTATGAAACGCTACATGGACGATGTGATTACGATAACTGCAAGAGCTGTAGAGCTGTAGAGCGCTGTAGAGCTGTAGAGCTCTACATCCGCCGCGTGACGATGTGAGTCCGATGTAGAGAGCGATGTAGAAGCGCTCTACAACGTGAAATCTCTACAACAAACTCTACATCATAAGCGGCGAACGAGGCACGGTCGCTCTCCGACATGAGGCACGTTGCACTTGCCAGTGCTGCCCTGGCCTTCTGTCTGCCCGCCCAATGGGTGGCAGGTGCCTCTGCTGCTGTGGCATGCCTCACGGCTGCGACTGGCCGGCGCCTCGGCGCGTCAGCTCGGCTCGGCGTAGCGATCGTGGCCAGCGCAACTCGCCTGGACTCAACGCTCAGCCAGGAGCTCCCGCACGCGCTGGCGCGAGTCATGGCGCATGCAATGCGCTAGATTTGAGACTCATATCTTGCTAGCAGTACGCAACACCACGCATCACACGACACAATAAGTCACAAGTCACACACAAGTCAAGCAGAGGTTTGAGAAAAGCGGCGACGAACCAATCCGTCGCTAATGCATCGTGGGCTGCCGCGCGGACCGTGCTGACGGCGGGCTGTCCTGTTCCAACCTCCCTCACCAACCGGAACCGCGCGCTTCGGCCGATCGGCCCGCGCCGCCGGTCTCGGGCGGTCTGGCGCGCGCCGCTCGCGATATGGATTCCGAGATACGTACGCACTTACGCAGCCGCTGCGCGCTGAGCCGAGACGCCGCCGATGTATTTATTCATTCTCGCGCCCCAGGGGCACACCCTATCTGCCACACACCGCCACACACAGCCCGCCACAGACCACAGCGAGACGACTGCAACCAACTCTCGACAAAGCATAGGCCGAACGTCAACGTGTCTTGGACCGGCGTCGCGATTGGCGTCCTCAAGCCGATGCATGTGAAATTCTCGACAGACGTGTGCACCGCTGGCGTGTCGAGCCTGAGGGCGCGTCGAGTCTGTGGGTCGGCCAGTTCTCGCCGCCCGTCACCGACATCTCGATCCACATGGGCACCGACCCGACGAAGCGTGGAATCTCCACCGAGGGGACGCCGCCGTTCACCGTGCCGGCGCCCAACAGGTTTATCTCGGGCTCACAACTGTATCGCGGGTACCACAACTTCATCGTGTCCAACATGCGCGCGCCGGTCAACTGGGCGCTCTTCTCGGGCTCGCTCACCGACGCGAGCGACTTTAAGGTCCTCGCTGTCTCGGACACCGTCACGCTGCGCGATGCGGCGGCCCCCATGCACCTGCGGCTCTCTCGCACCTCCTCCGTGCAACAGATGCGCGTGTCGTGGACGTCGGCGCAGGGCGACGACGCTGCGAAGCATCGCGTCGAGTGGGGCGTCAAGGCGTCCTCGCTCGATCGTGTCACGCCCGCCGCGAGCCACACCTACGCTCCGGCCGACCTGTGCGGCTTCCCGGCGAATGCGTCCGGCTTCCATGCTCCTGGATACTTCCACGAGGCGGTGCTCGAGCTCGCGAGCGACACGCCGGGCGCGCCGCCGACCAAGTTCTTCTACCGCGTCGGCTCGGACGCGTACGGCTGGTGTCGGCCGTGCACTCGTTCACGCCGCCCGCGCCCGTTGACCCGCATGGCGCTCTCTCGGTGATCATCGCCGCAGACATGGGTGAAACTTATGAGGACGGCTCGCAGTACCACTGGGAGGAGCCAGACGCTGTCAACACGACAGTGCACATTGCGAAGCGCCTCGCGAGCAACGGCGGCAAGGGCATCGACCTCGTGCTGCACCCGGGCGATCTGTCGTACGCCACGGGCTACGAGTCCGAGTGGGATCGCTTCATGGCTCAGATTGAGCCGATCTCGTCCTACGTGCCCTACATGACCGGCATGGGCAACCACGAGCGCGACTTCCCCGGCAGCGGCAACTCGATTGGCGCGGGCGACTCCGGCGGCGAATGCGGTGTGCCGACAGAGGCACGCTTCCACATGCCAACGTGCGCCCAGCCAAATACCAGGCCGTGCATCGGCCAAAAGTACGTCGGCAAGGAGGCCGGCCGCGCTCACCACTCGTCTGTGGTCGTCGGCGTGCCGGGCACGGTGCGTGCTGCCAAGCCCGTCGGCTCGGCGGACGATGGCTGGTACAGCTTCGAGCAGGGCCCGCTGCACGTGCTGATGCTGCACACGGAGATGAGCTCGGCGAAAAGCTCTCGGCAGCACGCGTTCGTCGCTGCCGACCTCGCGGCCGTCAACCGCACGCGCACGCGTGGGTGATCGTCGCCGGCCACCGGCAAATGTACGCTGGCAACGCGAAGCTGCCGCAGAATGCGCTCGGCGACCTCGAGCCGCTCCTCATGCAGTACAAGGTGGACATTGCGTTCTGGGGCCACATTCACTATGCACAGCGCTCGTGCCCGATGATCCAGGGGGCTTGCGTCACTTTGAAGGATGCGGCCGGCTACGACGCGCCCATCCATGCCATCATCGGCAACGCCGGCCAGAGCCTCTCGACGTTCCCCGACCCGAGCGCACGCGCAAAGTGGTCAGTCTACCAAGCTAAGGAGTGGGGCTTCTCTCACATGACCATCCACAACGCGACGCACCTGACGCTGGATTACTACGCCGACGCGCCGCTTGACGGGAAGGCGCCGCTGCACCACACCGTCACCGTCAAGCGTGGCTACCCGCGCGTCTGAGCTTGATGCTCAGCGTGCTTGGCGAGCTGCGGCGATTCGCTGACGTGTGCGCGGCCGATGCGGCACGGCGCGAGGTGCGCGCGGCGGCGCTCGCGGCCGATGCCGGCGGCCGCGTGTGTGCGTGTGGTGCGCGGCCGCGGGCTGCTGCTCGCTCTTCGCTTTGAGCCCAGCCTACTGAGCGAGCTCTGCGCCTTCGCGAACGAAGTGCGCCCCGTACGTGCGCGGGCGTGCCGCCAGAGCTCCTCCTGCACGTCTACATGCTGCATGAGCACCGCGTGCGCGCGAGGCCCGCTGCGGGCCTGCGGGTGGGCTGGTGCTTGCAGATGCACGAAGCTGCCTGCCAAGAGCAAAGCCTCTCCTCTGATGCTCTTGTAGGTAGGGCTTGCCTGAGAGTGGCTTGCCATGTCACAGCACACAGGAAGGACTGTGGTTACAGGAGAGTACTACCATCCAAGCAACCATCACTTTGGTTGGTTAGCTTCACCGCGCAAAGTGATTGATGGTTTCCCATAAGTAGGGTCCGGTCCTCGCGGCAGCCAGCACCGAGGACGACACGAGAGACTCGAGTACGAGAGCCGAGCCGTTTTTTTCAATTTTTGGTTGCCCACTTTGGTTGCACCTGTGCGCTGGCGGTTGCCGCTTGTCGTGAGTGTTCTCCGATTGCTGGCCACGGGAAAGCGAGCGCTCAACAGCCCTTACACTTTAGTAGGAGGACCCTCCGGGTCTGCAACTCGCACTGCGGGTCCGCACCTCATATGACCAGTAACATACCGACCACAGTGGTCTTCTACCCGTGACCCCCTCGCCGCCGGGCCGGGCCGTACGCGTCTATCAGAGCGCGCACGCCCCGCTTCGCGGCGGCGGTGCCGCCGTCGGGGCCGGCGCGCGGTAGCCGCGACGCGAGCGCGCCGAAACACACCTTCCCCATCGCGGCGGCGGCGCGCGTCGCCTTGTGCTGCGGGTCGGCGTAGCAGAAGCCAAAATGCGCGCCCGCAGCTGCAAACGCGCCCGCGGCGCGCGCAAGCAGCGACAACTGCTCGGCCGCAGATCTGCCGGGCGCGGTGGCCAAGGCGTGGCTTGCCAGGCCGAGCGTGAAGCAGAGGTCGCCTATTGCCGCCGCCGCCGCCGTGAAGCGACGCCGCTCACAAGCCCCGCCGGGCCGAGAGCGTGCAGTAGAGGTCTCCC
Organism: Emiliania huxleyi CCMP1516; assembly: GCF_000372725.1. Classification (NCBI taxonomy): domain Eukaryota; phylum Haptophyta; order Isochrysidales; family Noelaerhabdaceae; genus Emiliania; species Emiliania huxleyi. Next base: position 9,069 of record NW_005196920.1, read on the forward strand.
AGTTGCTCGTCGTACTTGCCGCACACGCGCGCCGCCACGCTCAGCGCCTGCTCCGCGCGCCTGCAGCGGTCGGCGTCGGAGGACGCTAGCTGGACCAGCCGCAGCCGCGCCTGAAGGGAACCGGGCGGTGTCTGGCCGCGCCTCGGACGGAACTCGTCCCAATCTCGGCAGATCTCCCGGCGTGTTTTTTTCTCCCGCGACCTCGCCTGGAGCGCGACGGCGTGGTTCGGGTGGCAGCGCCGCAGCGCCGACTCCAGCACCGCCTCCACCTCCGCCGTAGCACCGCCCTCGCTCGCCGCGGCCAGCCGACCGCGCAAGTCCGCGTCCCACGCCAGCACGCGAGAGAGCGACTCGGCGGCGCCTGATCGCACCCACCGGGCTGAAGGGCAGCAGAATAGCGGCACGCGGGGCCCGGGCGCTTTCGTCGCCGCAGCTGACGCAGCGCCAATCGCCCGCCCCACCCTCGGGCTGCATCCAGCCGCGCCCGCACCGGCAGCGGAGGCTGCTCTCCCACTCCTCGCTCCGCGACAGGTCCGCGCCGCAGCGCGCGCAGTCGCACGTGAAGCTCTTGTGCCGCTGTAGCAGCCGCCGGCGCTCATACCGCGGCTGACGGGAAGGAGGCGGAGGGGCTCGGACGTGTCGTGGGCGTGAGCGTGTGTGTGTGTGTGTGTGTGTGTGTGTGTGCGTGCGTGCGTGCGTGCGTGCGTGCGTGCGTGCGTGCGTGCGTGCGCGCGCGCGTGCGTGCGTGCGTGCGTGTGTGTGTGTGTGTGTGTGTGCGTGCGTGCGTGCGTGCGTGCGAGTGAGTGAGTGTGTGTGTGTGTGTGTGTGTGTGCGTGCGTGCGTGCGTGCGTGCGTGCGTGCGTGCGTGCGTGCGTGCGTGCGTGCGCGCGCGCGTGCGTGCGTGCGTGCGTGTGTGTGTGTGTGTGTGTGCGTGCGTGCGTGCGTGCGTGCGTGCGAGTGAGTGAGTGAGTGTGTGTGTGTGTGTGTGTGTGTGTGTGTGTGTGTGTGTGTGTGTGTGTGTGTGTGTGTGTGTGTGTGTGTGTGTGTGTGTGTGTGTGTGCGTGGATGAGTGTGAGTGTGAATGAGTGTGAGTGCCTCCGTGCTGTCGACATAGCTGATGTAGAGCGCTTCGCCACGCAGCACGGGCTCGCTCGCGCGAAAGACAAGTTCACCTAGAAACCTCGGGAGAAGAAACCTCGCGTCGATCTCGATCCGTCTCGGACCAGTCTCGCGACGGCCTCGACCACTCTCGGCCAGCCTCGACGGCGTCTCCATTCCTCTCGGCCAGTCTCGGGCCAGCGAGGGTCCTCTCGGCCAATCTCGCCTCCGCCGCCGCCACAGGTGAGGTCGGCGTGGACGTTAGGCGCACACGAATGGTTGAAAAGCGACGCCCGCACAAACAGCCCGTAGCCCGCCGGCTCCTCGGCCCCGCCGCCGCCGCCATCGCCGCCGCGCGTGCCAAAGGCGTTCGTCACAACGACGCCTACGCACGGCGCAGAGCGCTGAAGCGACCACCCGCTCGCGGCGCCGACAGCGTGCGCCGCTCTCAAGACACCGATCAGTCGCGCGAGCTGGTCCGTGGTTCGGGCAGTCTCGCCCGCCGCGTGTAGTGCGGAGGAGAGCTTGGCGGCGACGCGGCGGAGCAGCGCTTGCTGCTCCGCCGCTCGGCGGGTGGCGTTGTCGTCGCAGCAGCGAAGCACGGCCTCGAGCGCCTCGAGGAGAAGCATGCTTTCTTGGGTGGATCATGCCCTCTTGGGCGCGAGTGACATTTGTAGTGGCCCATCCGTGTGCCTAGCGGCAGAGACGCAGCGGGCAGAGAGGCTGCGAGGCAGTGGGGCGGTGTTGCTGTGTATGTGGCGGGAAGGCCACGCCTCGTCAGGCAGGAGAGCAGCACGCACGAGGAGCAGCCAGCCGGCAGCTAGGATGCCAAGCGCCTGCTGCGCGGCGCCGCTAAAGCCAGCGTCGCAAACAATCACCGCACTCTCGCGCTTGCTGAGGCTAGCCGCCGCTTCGCCGTCGCCTGGCCACGCTGGCGCCCAGACGTCCGGTCTGACCCTGAGGAGTACCTCGGACTCAGCGATGCCGCGACGTGCGACGTAATATCGGCCGCGAGACGGATCGCTCGCCACCTCGAGGAGCGGATCGCTGCCGTTTGACGCGACTGTTGCCATTTGGCCGGGCAGAAGCTCGACGGCTGCATGCATGTAGAGGACTGGCGCGCACTGGCACTAACACAGGTACACCCTGGAAAAAGAATTTTACAAATAGACACACCTCTAGGACACACACAGGACGAGGACACACACAGGACGCACCTCTAGCGAGGCCCGCATAGTTGTGGGAGACTCCTGCCGCCGCCCCTGCCACCCCTTTCTGTGTCAGAGAGATTTTAGAAAACTCTCTGTGTGTCAGTGTGCCTGTGGTTGCGAGAGACTGCCAGTGAGAAGCTGGAGGCAGGTCGCGGTCGGTGGTCGTCTACTGGATCCTTCGCATCCTGCTGTTCATCTATTTGGTGATCGGCGTGCCAGTGGCCCTCGTGCTAACCCCTGTGACCGTTTTCCTGAACTTCTGCCTCCACGCCCATGCAGCACGGCGTTTACCTCAGGTGTGGACGGACGACAATCAGGACGGAACGGAACAAGGCCGTAAGATAAGGGGCTAGGGTAAGGTGGAGAGCACGGCGCCGCCTGCTCTTTGGGCCAATCCCCGCCGAGGACTGCCAGTGCGACTATTGAGCACCCGGGCCCTCCGTGTGCTGATGATTTCGTGACCCCCCGGCCCCGCAAACTGTCGAGCCTCCAGCTCTACTCTACCCCCCCCCCCCCCCCTCAACTCTACACGAGTTTCCGCCAGGCGACGAGGCGAGCTCGCGTGTAACGAAAACACGAGAGGCGCTCTATTGGCAACATGACTAGCCACATGCAAGTCTTTTACGGTATTTTGAAAAAGTGAAAAAAAGTGTGTGGAATTCAAACAATCACATGGTTGCGTTGCGGTCTACTCGGCATGCCACAATCAACGCGAGCCCCGCTCGGTTGACGGTTCGTCGTTGCCACATGCCTGGCGGGCTGAGCTGCCAACGAGCGGATGGCGCAACCTTCTCTCAGCTCGGCGTGAAATTGTGAGGAAATCGATGGCGCAGCTCCAGCTCCAGCATGCTCTTTAGCCGGGGCCACAAAATCCGTGGGCGCAGCGTCCACGAGTGCGCGCAGCTTCGCGCCGACGCAGTGTCGCAGAAGCGCACGGTCGATGGATCAAGCCACAAGCACACTCGCTGGCTGCCCAGCGTATCGTTCGGAACCACCCCTCTCCGACGGAGAAAACGGTTGAGCAGGCACTCGGGCGGCACGTCCGCGCGCGCCCCGCCGCTCCGGGCCATGTACTTTGGTGGGCAGAAGGGTGCGTACGCTTCTCGCGGCACGCAGGCCTCGACTTCCGGATGGGCGTTGAAGTACAGAGCTGCGACCGAGCGCGGCATGATGCCCAGCATGTCATGCACCTGGCGCAGGGGCGTGCGGGCGGGCGGTGACGAGAGGGCCGCTGCACGTGTTGTGACCATGGTGATGGTGGTGGCGACTCTTGCAGAGGGCATGGGGTGCGTGTGCGGAGAGGGAGGCCATGGGGCGTGTACCGCCACCACTCCCACCTCCACCACCTCCACCACCACTCCCGCCTCCACCACCACCACTCCCACCACCTCCGCCGCCGCACCACACCTTGTTATTCGTGTCGGGGCCGGTTGCCCACGTAAGCAACCCGCGCGCGCCCGCAAGCGTGCGCCAGGATGGTAGTGGTGAGCATAGCTGCAGATCGGGGCGCAGCTTGACGAACAGAGCAAACGCTTGCGAGGTCGCGGCCTCATGCTCGACCATCATTGACCAGCACACCGCATGGTCTACGCTCATGATGGCGAAGCGATCCCACATGCTGCCGGCGCGGCGGGGGCACGTGCTGTTGCCGCGCTTCCTGCCGTCGTCCTCTGAGCGGCTGAGGCGCACCACCGCCGTGCTGCTGAGCTGCCGCGCCGCTCGCAGCGTATCGCTCGGCTCGCCGTTTGCAGAGGGTCTGCTCAGTTTGAGGTGCAGGAACACTGTGTGCTGGGGAGCGCCGATGGCCTCGACGGCGTTTGAACGGATGCTCGGGTGCACGACGCCGGCCGAGCAGTCGGCGGTTCGACGAGAGGAGGCCGTGTGCTCCACGGGCCTGATGGTGAGGTTGAGAGGGTGGTGGAAGACCAGGCGGTGCGCCTCGGCCGACGGCGAGAAGGACGAAAACATCTCGGGCGCGGGACGATACGTGCGAGTTGGCGCGATGTCACGCGCAACTTTTGTGCTTCCCTTCCCTGAGCACACTGGATAGGGTCGATTCCGCATGGTACGGGACCCCTCGATCGTCTCGCCCTCCCTCCCTCCTTAGACACCCGGATGGTGACGTGTGTGAGTGTGTGTGTGTGTGTGTGGTGACCCACAGAGCATGCCGATTGTGTGTATGTGCGGGAGTTGGTTTGTCGGGAGCTCGGGAGGGAGGGGGAGGCTGCTCGCCCACGTGCACCGACCGGGCCAATGCTTGCACTTTGATTGAATGCCGTGGGGCTCCTTCCTGCCCGTGTCCGTCCGGGTGTGGAGATGCGAGCGAGGGTCTCGCCCTCCCTTGTACCACCAGAAAGAAAAGAAAAAAGCTCCAGATACCAGATAGCCCCACCACTTACCTACTTACGAGGATTTAATTTTCTTTGTTCGCGGCCTGGCGCGCCTGTTTTTCTTTGTTTGTGGCGGCTCTTGCTGATGGACTGTCAATCTATCAACCGCGTCAGCAACCGCGTCAGCCGTCGTGATCGCTCGTCAATAAACCAGAAACTCCGCATGTAAATGGCGTCGCTGTTGCTGGCGTGGTTGGCGTACCGCCGCCACTCCGCGTGCTGAGACAGGGCGCGCGAGCCGCGAACCATCCCGTTGAGCGCCGCGGCGCCGACAGCGAGCACCACGTCGTCCGCCTCCACCCGCACCTTCGAGTCGGCCGGCGCGCCGCTCGCGTCTTCGGTCGGCGTGCCTCCCGGCACCAGCGGGCTGCCGCCGGTCGTCCTGCAGACGACGCACTCGATGCGGCCGTCCGAGCCGCACTCGAAGTCGGTAACCCGCGTGGAGGGGAGGAACTGGACGCCGCGCTCCTTCATCTGCTCGACCCACGGCTGGAAGATCTTCTCGCCGATGTTGCCCTTGCACCACCGAACGTCGAAGCTCGTCTGGTGCTTGAGCACGAAGAAGTAGGCCATGCCGAGAGCTGCCGCCGCAGAGCACTCTTCGCCCGGAGCAAAGAGGCCGGTCAGGATCATCGGCTCGAAGGTTTCCTTGTACATGCGGCGCGAGACGCCGAGCTTGGTGCACAGGTCACGAAACGAGATCTTGTCGTACTTTGCCAACGCCTCGGGCGAGTCGTCAAACTCGGAGAAGGCGCACGAGTGGAGCGGCAGTCGCGCGGTCGAGCGGCGACAGGTTCTGAAAGCGCGTATACAGCGCCTGGCCGAGTCCGGTCGGCAGCCTCCGGTGTACATCAGTCCCGATGGCAGCAGTACTCGCTGAGCGGCCTCCGGTGTACATCTGTTTGTTGCGGACCTTGACAATCACAAGATCCGGCGGGTGGAGGTGGCGACGGGCGCGGTGACGACGCTCGCGGGCAGCGGCTCCAAGGGCAGTGCCGATGGCGTCGGCGGCGCGGCGCAGTTCCACTACCCATGCGGCGTCGCCATCAGTCCCGATGGCAGCGCTCTTCTGGTTTGCTCGGGGCCCTCCCTCCGCCAGGTCTGCGTGTCGGCGCCTCCTCCGCCTCCCACCTTCGCGCCGATTGTGGTGCCGCCCTCGACCCTGGCGGCAGACCTCGCAAAGATGTGGGGTGATGCGACTCTGCCCCAGGGCATGGTCACCTTCATCGTCGGCGACGACCAGCAGCGCCTCGAAAGCGTGAGCAAGAACGTGCTTTGCATTCGGTCCGTGTTCTTTCGGACCATGTTCGGCATCGGCATGAAGGAGCGCGACGCCGCCGAGGTCACGGTGTCCAACACCGACCTCGCCACCTTCACCGCCCTCGTCCGCTACCTCTGCACCGACCAGCTCGACCTCGGCGAGGAGGAGGGCGGCAGAGCGCAGCGCGCGCTCGACCTGCGGGAGCTGGCGCAGATGTACCAGGTGCGGCGCCTCGAGCTGCTCTGCGCGCAGGCGCTGCAGGAGAGCGTGGGGCCGGCGACCGCCGTGCCGCTGCTCGAGGCGGCGCACACGCTGGGCGACGGGCGGCTCCTCGCGCAGTGCCGCCGCTACGTGGCCGACAACGCCGCCGAGGTGCGGGCGAGCGGCGGCGTGGAGCAGCTGCGCGACCTCGGCGTGGCCAAGGGGCTGCTCGGCGACGCGCTCGACCAGGTGGCGGAGCTGAAGGGGACGGTGGCGGCGCTCAAGGGGAACCGCACGCAGGGCTGAGGTGCGGTTTGCACATTCTTTGTGTCAGCGGCTTTAGGGCGTGCGCCTGGCGTGCGCGAGAGTTTGCATGTTTGTACGTGCGTGTGGGTGGGCATATTTGTGTGGGCATTTGCAGATCGAGGGATCACTTTCGACTAGTCGTTTGTCGTTTTGTTTTCCGCTCCTTCGTTGCGCGCGGTCGCCTCGTCCTCCAGCCTCGCGCTCTCCTCGAAACCCGCCTTCACAAACGCCACACAAACCTACCGTCCTGCCTCTTGCCACTCTCGGATCTGCCTGCGCAGCATGTGGTGCGGGAAGAGCCCCGTGTACTCGAGCGCCTCGCCCGTCATCGGGCTCGTCGACTTGGTCGCGAGCCAGCGCTCCATCGCCGTCCGCTCGTAGGCGTGCCCGTCCGCCGCCATCACCGGGTCGCTCATGACCTCGGTCGTGATCGAGCAGATGAAATCGGCCGGCGGCTCCTCCTCCTCCACCAAAGGCGGCCTCTCTGCAGCCAAGGAGGACGACCCCTGCTCGTCGGGCGCCCGCCTCTCCTCCTCCAGCCTCGCGCTCTCCTCGAGCGCCGCCGCCAACTCCGCCTCCTCCGCCGCCGCCAGCGCTGCCCCATCCTCGGGCACCTGCGAGGGCCCAGCGCCGCCCCCGCCGCCCTTCCCCTTCTTCTTCTTCTTCTTCTTCCCCTTCTTGCTCTCCTTGGCGCGCTCCCCCTCCTTCTCCGCCTCCTCCTCCGCCAGCAGCGCCTCGGCATGCCGCGCCGCCTCCGCCTCTGCCGCCGCTCTCTCTGCATCCCTCGCCGCTGCCTCCGCCACCGCCTCCGCCGCCGCATGCTCCTCGAGGGCGCGCACGCACCCGGCGTGGCCCCTCTCCTTGGCCATCTGCAGCGCGGACTTGCCGTTCTCAGCGCGCAGCGCCGTGTCTGCGCCCGCCCGCAGCAGGCGGAGCACGATGGCGGGGGAATCGCTGAGTGCGGCGTCTATGAGCGCGGTGCCGCCGTCGCTGTTCTGCTTGTTGACCTCCGCGCCGCGCTGCATCAGCAAGTCGACCACCCGCTCGTGGCCGTTGGTGGCGGCGGCCATCAGCGCGGTGCCGCCGTCGCTAGTCTGCAGGTTGATCTCCGCGCCGTGCTGCATCAGCAAGTCGACCACCCGCTCGTGGCCGTTGCTGGCGGCGTCAATGAGCGCGGTGCGGCCATCGCTGTCCGGCTTGTCGACCTCCGCGCCGCGCTGAATCAGCAGCTCGACCACCCGCTCGTGGCCATTGTTGGCGGCGAGCATCAGCGCGGTGTGGCCGCTGCTGTCCTGCAGGTTGATCTCTGCCCCGCGCTGCAGCAGCAGCTCGACCGCTGGCTCGTGGCCGTTGCGGGCGGCGCCCATCAACGCGGTAATGCCGGAAGCCTCGTTCGCCGCGTACACCACCCCGAAGGTCGCATTGACCCGCCCGCCGCTGTCAAGCCACGCCAGCAGCGCCGCCTCGTCGCCGTCGAGAGCTGCTCGAGCAAGTCCGTCGATAGCAAATTCATGGAGGCAAACAGGGTGAGGCAGGGCGGACAGCGAGCCGGAAGAGGCCGCGGCCCCCGCTCCCGCCGCCGCCTCGCCGGAGGAAGCGCCGCCCACGCCGCCGGCTGCCGCCTCGCGCTGGCTCGCAGTCACCTCCGCGATGTGCTGCCGGAAAGCGTCGACGCACGCGCTGTGACCCTCCTCCTTGGCATACTGCAGCGCGGACTTCCCGTTCTCAGCGCGCAGCTTTGTATCCGCGCCCGCCCGCAGCAGGCGGAGCACGATGGCGGTGTTGCCGTTGCCAGCGGCGCGCATCAGTGCGGTGCCGCCGTAGATGGTCTGCTTGTTGATCTCCGCACCGCGCTGAAGCAGCAGGTCGATCACTCGCTCGTGGCCTTGGCTGGCTGCGTACATCAGCGCAGTTTCGCCGTCGCAGTCCTGCTTGTTGACCTCCGCCCCTCGCAGCAGCAGCTCGACCACCCGCTCGTGGCCTCTGTCGGCGGCGGCCATCAGCGCGGTAGTGCCGTCGCAGTCCTGCAGGTCGACCGCCGCGCCGCGCTGCAGCAGCAGGTCGACCACCCGCGCGTGGCCGGTGCTGGCGGCGTACATCAGCGCGGTCCAGCCGTCGCCCTGCAAGTCGACCTCCGCGCCGCGCTGCAGCAGCAGCTCGACCGCTGGCACGTGGCCGTTGGAGGCGGCGGTCATCAGCGCGGTGTCGCCCCCGCGAGTTGCATTGACCTGCCCGCCGCTCTCAAGCCACACCAACAGCGCCAACTTTTCGCCTCGTCTCGCCGCTGTCCACACCGATTCGGGAAGGCTGCCGGCCTCCGCCGCGATGACTGCCTCTGGCACCTCACGGGGTGCTTCCTCCTGCATCGCGGCGTCGAGGCCGTTGCGGCTGACTGTTCTTCGCCTATGAAAGCCACCGCTTTTCTTTTTTCTCACAGCTTGTCTGACAGAGGCACCTGACAGTGCGCCTGACAGTGCCTGACAGCCTGACAGATCACCTGACAGCACCTGACAGCCTGACAGCCAGGGCTCAGGGTCGATCCTTGAGCCCTCCGAGGCCCTCCGAGCCCCCCGAGCCCTCCGAGCCCCCCGAACCCCCCGAGCCCTCCGAGTTCCCCGACCCCGGCTCGGCAGCTCGCCTCCGACCCCTCCGAGCACTCCATCCGAGGGCTTGAAGGGCTCGGAGGGCTCGGAGGGCTCGAGCTTCCGAGCCCTCCAGACCCCTCCGAGCCCTACTGGAGCCCTCCAGCCCTCCAAGCCCTCCGAGCCCTCCGAGCCCCCACCCTAGCCCCCGAGCCCTCCGAGCCCTCCGAGCCCTCCGAGCCTTCCGAGCCCCCCGAGCCCGGCTCGGCGGCTCGCCCCTCCGAGCCCTCTGGCACTCCATCCCTTGTGCGCCCTCCCGAGCCCTGTCCCTAAATATTGCCAACGACACCATGATGTAGAAGGAAGGTGTGGCGGCGGCGGAGGGATCAGTGCACAGTGGAGGCTCTGGCGGCCGGCGTGCCCAGCGTCTTTACCCTGGGATTTGCCCAGTCCGGGGGTGCGTCGAACCTTCCATCACCCTGGGAACGTCCGGGTGTTGGAAGGGAAGATATATTACTTTTTTCTGCAGTGGTGCAGAGGGCTCTCGATCTCGGCCCCGGACCTCCCCCCCTATCCGCCTCCCTCCGTCCCTAACGCGCGACCACCCCACCTCCAGTCAGGCGCCTGAGGCACACTCCTTCGGCCCGGCCACCATGTCCTCCAGGGGGGCCACCTCGACCGTCGCGCCGGTCGGCGGTACAGCTCAAATCGCCTTGAGGCGTACCATTGAGGGCTGCAGTTCCCTGAGAGCCCAATCCCGCTAGGGTGGGCGTGCTTTCACAGCCTCACGAGAGTAACAAGAAGGCGCTCTCAAAAAAAAATACACGGTGTCTGGCGGCTTGGTCACCGCCGCTACTCACGGCCATAGACATCATAATGCCTCTCCTCGCACTCCTTGCGGTCGCGGCGCACGCGCCAGCCCTCCACCGCCCGCGCCTCGCGCGTGCAGTGCAGACCGTTCGCGTCTCGCTTCCAGCGCGCGCTCTCGCCGCCAGCGACGCCGACGACGCCGCGCAGCTGCCACCGGCTCTGCTGCCGCCACCCCAGCGGCGGCGCACGCTCGACCGTGAGCTGCGCTCGATCGCGCTGCCGTCCCTGGCAGCGCTCTCGTGTGAGAACCTCCTCTCGCTCGTCGACACGCTCTACCTCGGCAGGCTCGGTGCGGCGGAGCTCGGCGCCGCCGGCATCGGCATCGCCGCCACCTATTCAATCGCGAAGCTCTTCGGCGACCCGCTGACCAAGACGTCGACGTCGCTCGTCGCCGGCGCCGAGGGCGACGCGCTCCTCTCCTCCGTCATCGCCGCGCTCGCTCTCGCGCTCTTCTTGGGCCTCGTCCAGACGGCTGTCTTCACGGCCTTTGCCCCAAAGATTGTCGCCGGCTTTGGTGCCTCCGCGGGGTCCCCCCTCGCCGCGCCCGCCGCGGCGTACCTGCGCCTCCGCTCGATCGGCGCGCCCGCGGTGACGCTCCAGCTCGTGATGCAGGGGCTGTACCGCGGGCTCGGCGACACTCTCACGCCGCTGCTCTGTACGCTCGCGGGCGCCGCCGTCAACGCGGCCCGCGGCCCTAGAGCCCGTGAGACATGGCGTTGTATTCAAACCGCCGCTCAGACGCGTACTCCGCTGTACTGCGCGCGGTGTCCCGCTGTCTCCGCTGCCCTCGTATTCACGCGGTGCTGTCAACGCACTGCGCGATACCGTCTTCACGCCCCGACATCGGCGTATTCGCACGCTAGGCCCTCGACCCGATTCTCATCTTCGGGTGCGGCCTCGGCTGCTCGGGCGCGGCCGCCGCGACGGCGGCGGCGAACTATGTCTCCGCCCTGCCGCTGCTACTCCTGCTGCTGCGGAGGCTCGCTCGCGAAGGCGGCAGCAAAGGGCGCGGCGTGCGGTTGCCACCGCCCGCCGCTCTGAGCGCCGCGGCGCGAGGGTACCTGGGCGCTGGCTCCGCCATCTACGTGCGCACGGTTGGCAAGCTGTGGGGGTACTCTTACGCCGCGCGCGCGGCGGCGTCGCTCGGTTCGGTGCCCGCTGCGGCGTACGCGCTGACCTTCCAGCTGGGCGTGGCGACGACGCAGCTGTGCGAGGCTGTCTCGCTGGCGATGCAGGCGCTGCTGTCTCGCGAGCTGAACAGGCGCTCTGCCCTGCTGCCTCCTCGGGGCGGCGACGAGGGCGACGAGGGCGACGAGGGCTCGCCGCCCGCCGCCTCCGCCGCCTCCGCCGCCTCCGCCGCCTCCGCCGCCTCCGCCGCCTCCGCCGCCGCTACCGCCGCTACCGCCGCTACCGCCGCCGAGGCGGCGCAGTGCGTGGCGGGCGCGCGGTTTGTGCTGCGGCGGGGACTGCAGCTCGGGGGAGGCCTCGCCGCCGCCCTGTCGATAGCGACGTGGTCTGTGCGCGGCACTGCGGTCGGCATTCTGACCACGTCGGCCGAGGTGCGCGCGGCGGCGATCGCCGTCATGCCGGCGGTGCTGATCACGCAGGTGCTCCTCTCGGCTCCTCTCGGCTCCTCTCGGCTCCTCTCGGCTCCTCTCGGCTCCTCTCGGCTCCTCTCGGCTCCTCTCGGCTCCTCTCGGCTCCTCTCGGCTCCTCTCGGCTCCTCTCGGCTCCTCTCGGCTCCTCTCGGCTCCTCTCGGCTCCTCTCGGCTCCTCTCGGCTCCTCTCGGCTCCTCTCGGCTCCTCTCGGCACATCTATCTCGGCTCCGCTCGGCTCATCGCGCGGTGCATCTCGCAGGTGCTCAAGGGCCTCGCGTACCCCGCCAACGCCGTGCTCATGGGCGGGCGCGACTGGATCGGCTCGACTGCCGCTATGTGGGCCTCGAGCGCGGTGCTCGTGCTGCTCCTCTCGCGCCAGGTCTTTGGCAGCGGCCTGCTCGCGGTGTGGGCGTCGCTCGCGGCTTGCTTCGGCATGCAGGTCGTCATGGCGCTCGGCCGCGTCGCGAGCAAGACCGGGCCGTGGGGCGCGCTGAGGTGAGCGACGAAACATAGAGTCAGTGGCCTCTGAGAGGAGGACGCTGAGCTCGCTGGGCGGCGCGCGCGAAGTGCAGACCGACGCTGGGCATTCGCCGCGCGCGCTGTGGCGGCCCTGTGACTCGTGATCAACCTGTCTAGGAGCCGTAACTCCTCTAACCGCCAGGAACCAGAGTCACTACCAAACATACCGTACGGCCTACGCCTACGGTACAACCGAGAGCTTACGTAGCAGCTTGTACACCCCTCTGCACACCGTGGCTCGAAGTCCTCTTGGGACTTGGCGCTTGCACGCGCGGCCAACACACACACACCATACCCAAACGCAGAGAGTCACACCATGCACATGCTCAATGTGATATCCCGCACGAGGGTAATCGCTGCGCGGTCACCTCCCTCCGGCGTGGCGGCGGCGAAGATATGTTGTCGGCAGCGTGCGGCAGCTTTGTCTGAAACAAGGGAGGGTGCCGTCAAATCGGGCTCCAAGAGACAACGAGGGCGCCGGAAGCGCACCGCGACAAAGTACATCGACAGGGCGAAAAATGCGGCGTACATCACCACGGCAGCGGCAGCGAGGGTGACCGCGGCGCTGAGAGCTCTGTGACCCGCCTCCTCGTCGATGTGCATGCGAAAGAGCGCGGCAGAGAGGAGGAACGCCGACAGGTATGCACCAGTACTTCGCCGCGTGGGCATTGGCCGTGAGTCAGAGTTCGACTGGTGGCGTCACAGGTCGCTTCCGTCCACGCCCCACGCCGCCTACCCGGTATCCCAGGAGGCCCTCGCGTTCAGAGCTGTGAAAGATTTCGGGCTGCGCACAAAAGTTCCAGGCCCTCCCCTCCCCGTCTTTGCCCCAACCCCGCATGCCCTTACCCCTACCCTTGCTGCCCTTGCCCCGTCCCATTGCCCCTGCGCCACCTACGCCCACCGGGCGGTCCTCCTGCGCTGAGCAGCTGAGTGAGCAACTGAGCGCTCCTCGATCTCATCCTCCCCGCCCTCGCCCTGCGTGCCGACGTCGCGCGTAGCGCTGCCAGCCATAGCCGCATGGCGCTGCCAATGGCTGCGCTTTAGTTAACCTCCGAGACGGTGACGGGATGCTGGCTCTGTGGTCTCAGGCCCAGTGAGGTAGTGCACGAGACTATCCCGGATCCTGCTGAACAAGCTCCTCTTGTAGCTCGATCGGTCACACCGCCATCGCCGTCGGGGAGAGGGGGGGCGACACTGCTTCGGCAGCGTGCACCTCGATCCTGTACCGTGTTTGTTATGACCCCCCCCAATGAACACACCAGTGAGGGAGGGCGAGACGATCGAGGGGTCCCGTACCATGCGGAATCGACCCTATCCAGTGCTCAAGTGCTCAAGTTAACCTAGACCGGGGCCGCGGCGGCGGGAGGCACATCTCTCTCTAGGCTGCCTCTCGCCCGCCCCTGCCTCTCACCAGCCCCCCCAGCGCAGCCGGCCGTAGCCGGTGGAGCGAGCCCACGCCTGACGACC
>NW_005196919.1:0-1416 GCF_000372725.1 Emiliania huxleyi CCMP1516
GCCCGGGCCGGGGCTGCCCGGGGACGTCGTTACTCATAACCGATGTTCGCCGCCGCGCCGTGACCCCGACGTGGTGGTGTTTTATTACGACCACCACACAAGCTTCGGGAGGTCCAAGGCCATTACAATTCGCTCAGTTGACCTCGCTCGGTTGATGTGGGACAAGCTAGCGGGCAAGTCGTGTGCGCTGCTCAAGCTGGATGTGGAGGGCGCGGAGTACCGTCTCATCCCGCATCTGCTCGTCACCGGCGCGCTCTGCCTCCCCACCCACCTGCTCCTCGAGTGGCATCTCAACTCCGTGCCGGAGCGGGAGCGCCTTGCCGCACTCGCCCAGCGGCTCTCGCTACCCGCCGCACTCGACGCGTGCGCTACGCCGCCACGGGCGCTCGTCAACGACGACGAGGCGCAGAACAACCTCTACACCCGCGTGCCCGGCCTCGACCCACCCCGCTAACGCAAACACTCACGCTCGACGCCGTCGCGCATGGTTCAGACGCTCGCCGACTTTGTTGGCAATCTCGGCAACATCGAGGAGGTGAACTGGGACTCGCGCTGCAGCCGCACACTTGTCAGATCAGCATCGGCGCCCATGCTATCGAGCACCGAATGCGAGTACCACGGGGACTCTCACTCGGACTGCCTCTCCATCTCCTCCCTCCTTGCTCGAAGCGTCGACTCGCACTCGGCACCGCCAACTCGATCGCCCTCAGCCATCGAGCGCAGGCGCTCCCTTCGTCGCTTTCTCGAGAGCCGCTCCGGGACCGGCTCGAGTGTCAATATGAGTGTACGGTGTGAGCCAGACCTCTCGGAGAGCGGGCTGCCTTTGCCTCACACCGACATCTTTGATTTTGTGGCGTGCGGAGGAGCGGGGATGGGCGAGGAGCCGTCCCGCTGCGAGTGGGACTGCCGCCTGTTGAGGGCGCTGAGTTGCTCGTGCTGGGCTGCGAGCGTCGAAACGCCTCCGCCCGGTGTAGTGTAGTTTATCTCACAAAAAGTACAGTTTTTAGCAACGTTTCGACCGGGCCGAGCTAACGCGGTCGCCGCGCGGGGCCGCGAGGCCCGGGGCCTCCGATGTCCGAACTCGGAACTGCGAACAAACAAGAGATACTGAAGCATTAGACGGGCGCCTCCCACTGCTCCGTTTCCCCAACCTCATATGGCCGCACCGGCTGGGGACGTACTGGGCGGCGCGCCACCGGCGGCGCGCCGGCCGCGGCAAGGGCCTCCTCGAAGCCGTCGAGGTCGGCCACCTCTCTGCAGTTTGGGCAGCGCGGCGTGGCCGACATGAGCAGCCAGGGCAGTATGCACTCCTCGTGGAAAGAGTGGCCGCAAGCGTGCAGCTCGCGCGCCTGCATCACGGGGGTTGGGGGCTCGCGGGCTGGATGGGTGCGGCGTCGGGGGCGGGGCGAGAGCAAG
>NW_005196918.1:0-1416 GCF_000372725.1 Emiliania huxleyi CCMP1516
TTGAGGAGGCGTGAGGAGGCGTTGGGTGGCGTGAGGTGGTGAGAGGAGGCGAGAGGAGGCGTGATGATTCGAGAGGAGTCGAGAGGAGTCGCGAGGTGGCTCGAGGAGGCGAGAGGAGGCTAGAGGAGGCGCGAGGAGGCGTGAGGTGGCGCGAGGAGTCGCGAGGAGGCTCGAGGAGGCTAGAGGATGCGAGAGGAGGCGAGAGGCGGCGAGAGGCGGCTAGAGGCGGCTCGTGGTGGCGTGAGGAGGCGAGAGGAGGCGAGAGGAGGCGCGAGGATGGCGAGAGGAGGCGAGAGGAGGCGAGAGGAGGCGAGAGGCGAGAGGGGGCGAGAGGGGGCGAGAGGAGGCGAGAGGAGGCGAGAGGAGGCGAGAGGAGGCGCGAGGAGGCGAGAGGAGGCGAGAGGGGGCGAGAGGAGGCGAGAGGAGGCGAGAGGAGGCGAGAGGAGGCGAGAGGAGGCGAGAGGAGGCGAGAGGGGGCGAGAGGAGGCGAGAGGTGGCGCGAGGAGGCGAGAGGAGGCGAGAGGAGGCGAGAGGAGGCGCGAGGAGGCACGAGGAGGCGAGAGGAGGCGAGAGGAGGCGAGAGGAGGCGCGAGGAGGCGAGAGGAGGCGAGAGGAGGCGAGAGGGGGCGAGAGGGGGCGAGAGGAGGCGAGAGGAGGTGAGAGGAGGCGAGAGGAGCCGAGAGGAGGCGCGAGGAGGCGAGAGGAGCCGAGAGGAGGCGAGAGGAGCCGAGAGGAGGCGCGAGGTGGCGCGAGGAGGCGCGAGGAGGCGAGAGGAGCCGAGAGGAGGCGAGAGGAGCCGCGAGGAGGCCGAGAGGAGGCGAGAGGAGGCGAGAGGAGGCGAGAGGGGGCGAGAGGGGGCGAGAGGTGGCGCGAGGAGGCGCGAGGAGGCGCGAGGAGGCGAGAGGAGGCGAGAGGAGGCGAGAGGAGGCGAGAGGAGGCGAGAGGGGGCGAGAGGAGGCGAGAGGAGGCGAGAGGAGGCGCGAGGAGGCGAGAGGAGGCGAGAGGAGGCGAGAGGAGGCGAGAGGAGGCGAGAGGAGGCGAGAGGAGGCGCGAGGAGGCGAGAGGAGCCGAGAGGAGGCGAGAGGAGTCGAGAGGTGAACACCCCCAAGATCACCCCAAGGTCGGCGTAGGCGCTCGGCGTGCACGCGAGCCACGCCGTGTGCGTCGGCGCCCGCGGCGCTTGCCGCGGCGCCGTGGCGCTCGACGCGCTGGTTACCGAGGCCGTCTGGCTCCCCCTCGAGGCTTGCGCGCGGCTCGCGTCGCATTTGCTCGGAGGGTGCGCGGCGGCGACGCAGCGCGCGTTCGCCTCTGCGGGCGACGCGCTGCTACGGCTCGTCGCGGCTTGCTGCCGTTTGCTCGGAGGCGCCTTTTCCGCGTTTTGCTCCGCGCTGAGCATGATTTTCGACGCGGTCGAGC
>NW_005196917.1:0-1416 GCF_000372725.1 Emiliania huxleyi CCMP1516
CCCGTTTGCCCGGAATGAGGCGCGTGTCCCGCCTCACCATCTCGGCTAATCTGGGCTAATCTGGGCTAATCTCGGCTGATCTCCCCGTTTGCCCGGAATGAGGCGCGTGTCCCGCCTCACCATCTCGGCTAATCTGGGCTAATCTGGGCTAATCTCGGCCGATCTCCCCGTTTGCCCGAGGCGCGTGTCCCGCCTCATATCTCCCCACATCTCCCCATATCTCCCCACATCTCCCCTCATCTCCCTAGGCTCGTGTCCCGCCTCACCAAGCAGTACCAGGCTGCGCTCGCCCGCGCGTCGGTCGCGTCGACTGAGTCGCTAGGCACGGGGCCCTGGTAGTCTTAAACCACAAGCCTCTCGCACAGCACACTTGGGTTTGGTACTCTGGAGGTATGGGAGTCATCACGTGGGCATGATGCGCACCGTCCGCTGCTAGATGCAACCTCCCCAGATCTCGAGCATCTCTCCCCCCACACGTAGGCATGATGCGCACCGTCCGCTGCTTTGCGGCGGAGACGCTCGAGGTGGGGCGGTACCAGGACTGCATCGGGGCATCTCCTGGAACCTTCCTGAGCCTTCGCAGAACCTTCCGATAGGTGGGGCGGTACCAAGACTGCATCGGGGCGCCGACGGGCCGCGAGTGGTGGCCCATATCTCCCCATATCTCCCCACATCTCCCCACATCTCCCAATCTAGGCGCCGACGGGCCGCGAGTGGTGGCCCATATCTCCCCATATCTCCCCACATCTCCCCACATCTTCCCGTCTAGGCGCCGACGGGCCGCGAGTGGTGGCCTTCGGCGGGCGACACCACCTACCGCCACGGGGCGTTCAAGTCGGCCGCAGGCACGGCTCTCACCTCGTCTCCCCACATCTCCCCACATCTCCCCAATCTCCCCACATCTCCCCCCATCTCCCCACATCTCCCCACATCTCCCCCCACCTCCCCCACCTCCCGCAGGCACGGCCCTCACCTCGTCCGGCTTCGCGGTCATCTTTGGCGCCTTGCAGGTGAGCGTGGGCGTCGGCTTCTGGCTGATCACCTACGGCCAGCTGCAGTTCGGCAAGCTCACCGCGTTCCAGTCCTACCAGATGCAGGCCCGCCCGACTCCGGCCCGGCTACACGTACGACGGTTGGCTGTGTCTGACTATGCGGAACTTGGCATAGATCGTGATGGGGATTGGTCAGCTCGCCTCCTCCGCCATGTCGCTGGGGCAGGCCATCGGAGGCGCCATATCTCCCATATATCTCCCCACATCTCCGTGGGCCCTTTACCTCTACCTCTGAAGTAGCCGTGATTTACCTGTGCGTGATCTCGAGTGGGGGATCTCGAGTGATCTCGAGTGATCTCGATGTGATCTCGATACTAAGTTAACGATAGAGCATCTGCGATTTTCACTCGCCGCCGGCGGGACC
>NW_005196916.1:0-1415 GCF_000372725.1 Emiliania huxleyi CCMP1516
TCGCGACGAGCATGCCCATGCTCGCCGCGAGCAGCGGCCGGTCCGCGATGTACGACTTGGTACCGAGCGGCTTGCCGTTGAAGGTGAGGTGGAGCGCGCCCTGCACCGCCACCGCAAAGGAGGAGCTGCGCATCATCTCGTCCCGCTCGGCGCTGGGCACATTGCGCGCATCGTCCGTCGCCACGAGCGGACGTAGGTGAACCGGCAGCGGCGCGGCGCCGTGCCGATGCAGCGGGATGCCGGCGCGCTGGCAACCGAGCGCAAAGCTCGAGAAGAGCTGCTCGTTGCCGTGCCATACGGTGCCGATGAAATGGACGTCCCGATGTTCGCTCGCGAGTCCCCTCCGCTGCGACTGGTGACTGATGCGGGCGATCGCACCCGGCGTGAGCGGCGTCGCCCACGGCGAGACGTACTCGCGGTTCGGAATGTCGCGGCAAAAGAACATGCCGGCGCATCCCCCCATCCCCAGGGCCTCCAGGGCTCGCACCTCAACCTCTCACAGACCAGCGCACAGCGCCATAGCGCATAGCACGTATTTTCTTCTCAATAACAAGGCTGTGAACCCACCATCACCGCCGACGTCTCCCAGCGAGATGATGGAGAGGGGGGACGACACCGCTCCTCCGTCCGCTCCACCGCTCGATCTACCCTCTGGGGTCCCTCAGCGGCGTGCACCTCGATCCTGGACCGTGTTTGTTATGACCCCCCCCCGATGAGCACTCCAGTGAGGAAGGGCGAGACGATCGAGGGGTCCCGTACCATGCGGAATCGACCCTATCCAGTCTCAAGTGCTCAGTAGGCAAGGAGAGTTGGAGTATTTTCTTACTTCTACTTCGCGGAGGCTGTCCAGATACTGGGATACTTCGCAGCAGGCCTCAAATACTGGGATACTGTGAAAGATTTCCCTGTGAGATATGGCGCAGTAACAATACTTCAATACTCCGAGCTGGTACCGCGGATACTTCGATACTCGTGTTGACGCACCCGGTGAGTATCACAGTACTCGATCCACGCCGGCGAAGTATCCCAGTATTACAGAGCTAAATGCCAAGTAATAATACTGCAATACTGGGCGCTACTTGGTCCTCCAGCCCCGCCGAGTATCCCAGTATCCGCATCAGAGATGGCCAGTATCCAGCAGTATCCCGCAGTATCCTGCAATATCCTGCAGTATCCCAGTATCCGGGGTCGGCCCTCGAGCGATCATTGCGCTGCGGCCGCAGTCGTACGTCCGGCAGTGGGATGCGAGGCAGCAGCTAGGTGGGGAGGGGTTGAGCCAATTGAGCAGCGTGGGCAAGCGAGGACTGCCGTAAAGTGTGTGCCCGCGCCCTGCCGGCGCAATGGTGTAAACGCGTGTGCATGCGGGATATTGGGATACTTGGCCAAGGTCCGTGTGCAGGTAGCATGCAGTATTG
>NW_005196915.1:0-1415 GCF_000372725.1 Emiliania huxleyi CCMP1516
TTCTCCGGGATCGACTCGAGGTTCACTTCGCCGGCGATGGTGACGCCGTCGTTCACGACGGCAGGCATCTTGCCGGTCGGCCGGATGACGACGTTACGCCCCCGCGGACCGATGGTCACCTTGACCGCGTCCGCAACCTTGTTCACCCCAGCCATCAGCGCCTCGCGCGCCTCGCCCGCGTACAGCACCTTCCGAGCCATCATGGCGACCGCCGGTTGCTGCCCGCCGCGCACCGGCAGGACGCCCGCGCTGAGGCTGGAGGCTGGCGAGACCGCGAGAGCGAAGAGCAGCAGCGACACGCTGAGCCAGCTCCTTCTCCTCCCGTGGATGTGGGCCGCCATCGTCGTGTGAGCGTCCAGCGCGCCGCCTAGACCCGGGACGATCTGCGCGAGCCCAGGTGAGTGCCGCTGAGGAGAATTCGATGCCGACGAGGTTCCTTTGGCATCGTGGAGTGCTGGGGCGGGCGACAGGGAGAATGTGGCCTGAGTTATGTGTACGCCAACTCAGGGTGTGTGGCAGCCACGCTGGCTGTGTGTCTTGTGAGCTTGTTTGTGTCTGTGTGTCGCTCGTGCGTGTCGTCATCATCTGTCCCGCGTCCACCCATACCGCGCTGGTCCTGGTGTCCAGTCCGAGCCTGACTGTTCTTCACCTTTCTACCTAACCTAACCTCGAGGTGGATATCCTTTGGCCGCGTTGGGTAGCGAGGCACCGGCTTGAGGCTAAAGAAAGAAAGAAAGAAAACACACAACCCAAGGGAGGGATGGGAGAACGGCACGCCGCCACCACACAGGGATTTTAAGGAGAGGAGTGTGGTGCGCTAGCCGTCGCCCACCCTGGGGAGTCTGCCTCTTCGTATCTCTTTTCGCAGTCTCTCGCCGCTTCTCGCTGCAACCTTCATGCCACCTCGCGGCCGTCCCACTCTCGTCGGTCTCTCCCTTGTCACTTCCTCCTCTGTCGCGTCGTTCTCTTCTGCCTCGTCCTGCGACGCCGCCGCCTGCCGGTCCCTTGTTCTCGCGGCTTGAGGCTACTCTCCCTTGTTTTCTCCGTTTTCTTTCTTTCGGGTGTGAGGCTGTCGACGCGTGGACTCTGTGTGTGTGCGCGCTCCACACCCCAGAGCCCAGTGTTGTGCGCGCGACAGAAGTGTCCCTCGCTCAAACGGAGATCGCCTTTATAACACTGTACGAGCCGGCGTCTACCACGGCGCGTGTACTCTCACGGTTGGCCGTCGCCGCACACCACGCGACGACACACGGACTGGGACCACCAGTCGCAACCAACCAGTGGAGGCCTCGCGCAAAGCGCGGGAGAGCTGTGGCTCGGGATCAGACAGCGCGCCTCTCCGCCGGAAAGGTGCTCTCCCGTGTCCACTGTGATCATCTCGACCACGGCTGCAGCCCACGCCGACTAAAAATCTG
>NW_005196914.1:0-1643 GCF_000372725.1 Emiliania huxleyi CCMP1516
CCGATTAGCCCTCCATCTAGACTATCCTGCGCTGCTTCGGCGTGTTCGGAACCTCTTCGCGTACCGCTTAGTGAGAATGGACGCGTATCACCAGCGGGCTCTGTTTCCGCGGCGCGCTGCCTGTTGAGCTGACCGCTGCAGCATTTATCCATCCATGGCCACATTTGGCCCTCGATCGAAACGGGCAAGTTTAGAGAAATCTATGTTCTCGCGCGTCGTGGGGCGTTGGCTGCTGGTGTGTACTTGTTACGTGACAACCCAGGGGGTCCTGGACGCCAGCACACACGGCTAGATGTCATGGCGGGCCGCCTAGGCCCTGTGGTCGGAGGTAGAGTCGGTGCACGGTGTGGGAGAGATTTATACTTCTTTCTTGTCGGTGGTGCCAAAGAAGAAGAAAGGAAAGCGCCAACCCAAATGAGGGATGAGTGAGAGGAGGACAGGTCCCCACCTGCACGAGCAAGCAGGAGCTCGTACTCGAGTAAGTACGTGGGACAGGGGAACGGGAGTGGAGAGCGCATCGCGACACGGAGGAGCGGAGGGGGGCTGTTAAAGAAAGAAAACAGGCATGTCCAGGGGAGGGAAGGTAGACTTCCACCCAATCGGGTGTCGGGAAATCTCGCTTCTGTTTTCTTCCCTCAGGAGTGCATTGCCGTTCTTAAACGGAGTCGCTTAGGCGGCTCCGGTGGTGTGCCGGTGTGTGTGCCAGTTTGTCGCTATGTAAGATTCTCCCACTCCTCCCCGCTGTACACACTGTAGTCGGCGTCGGCCCCGTGAACCTTCACCGTCTATATAAATAAATAAAACGGGCACGCCAAACGTCTGCTGTGAGTGCCCCGGAGCACTTGGAGCACTTGGAGTGCAGTCGGCAACCGCACACCCAGGGCCGGGGAGCTGAGAAGCGCACCCAGCGGGCCGGATGATTGGCATCGGGTTGCGGGCAAGAGAGCCCTAGCCCAGGGGGTGCGCGTTCGCAGGGAAAGGGCCGTAAAGTAAACACGGGTCTCCGAGGGTTGGCTCCGCGCTCCGGGTTTCCCCTAGCAGCAGACCGCCCCCTCTACTCGGAGCTATAATGAACACCAGACATGCACACGACACGCACTCTCACACGACGTCACCGCCCAGGGCCTCTTCGCGCGAGGTCCTCATCCTCACTCCGGAGGAGGCCCCCCTCTCCTCTGAGTTCTTCCTCTTTGGAGCACTTGGAGCACTTGGAGTGCAATCAGTAACCTCACGCCCAGGAACGGGGAGCTGAGAAGCGCACCCATTTGGCCGGACGCTCGGCATCGGGTTACGGGCTAGAGAGCCCTAGCCCCGGGGGTGCGCGGTCGCAGGGCCATAACACGTCTCCGAGGGTTAGTCCGCGCTCCAGGTTTCCCCTAGCAGCGGAGCGCCCCCTCTACTCGGAGCTAAAGAATACTCTCCGAGGGTTGGACCCGCGTACCAGGTTTCCCCTTAACTGCAGGACGCTGCCCTCTACTCGGAGCTAGTAATACGAGAATACGCACCGCCCCACCGCAATATCACACTACGCGACGAGAATACGAGAATACGAGAATACGAAGCTGCGAGACACCTATCGAGCAGCTTCCGCGGCGGGCAGCTTCCGCGGCCGTGGGGCGTGTGGCGGGGGGGGGGGGGAAAGG
>NW_005196914.1:1743-22645 GCF_000372725.1 Emiliania huxleyi CCMP1516
GACAGTGAGAGCCTGCCGCAGGCAGCCTGGGCTGGTGCTTCCACCGAGTTCTCTCCCCGAGGTTGTGTGTGTGTGACACACACACTCACATACTCATCGAATTCTCCGGACCCCGACAAGCCGCCCGACGTTGGGCCTCTGCCCCGCACGCCCCCGCCCCTTCTGCCCCTCGCTCACACCCCGGCCCGACACGCACATACAAGACAAACCCGGCGTCCTGCTCTCAAAAGAAAAAGAAAAAAGGGAATGAGGAGACCAGCGGGGGAGACTCCCCGCCTATGCAAGCCCCAGAGAGGGGCCGCCATCGCCGAAGCTGTGCCAAAGCATAACTCCAAAACCCGCAGCGGCCCAGGGGGCCTTGGGGGCAGCCTGCCGGACCGCCGCTGCACGGGGCTAGGCACCAGAAGATGAGTGGAATTGATGAATTGGGCCGTTGTCCGTGCCTCCCCTCTATACGTCAGAGTGGGACCTACGCCGCGCCGGGAAAGGGGCGCGCCCGGTCCTCGACGGAGCCGCGCGCCCCAAACGACCCAGGCGGCGAGTAGTCGTCCTCGAACCTTCGACATGTAGTTGCCCATAGTTAGCGTCCGCCCGCCCCCCCCTCTGTCGCTTCGCAAACGAAAAACAAAATAAAACCAAGCAAAAGAGAAAGCGAGGCCAAAAAACGATTGCGTAAACGGCGTCACAGAGCCCGCCGGTTTTGATCGACAATCGTGAGATTGACCGCCGTCGACCAGAGAATTGACGGCAGCATGCAGACGATGTGCCCGGAGCACTTGGAGCACTTGGAGTGCAGTCTGCTGTTTTTTCTCGAGGTGAGGACTGCTGCCGACGACACGATCGCCACATGAGATCTCTGCTGCTCTGCGCTGCTGGGGCGGCGGCCTATCACCTCGGGGCCTGGCCTGGACACGCCGCTCGCGCGCCCGCCGCTCGCTTGGCGGCGGAGCCTCAGGCGCCGGCCGACTTTGGCCTCGCGCCCGGACAAAAGTTCGGGCCCACGGCGCCCGCGCACCCTGCAGACAAGCCGTGGACCAACCTCGAGACGCAGGAGGGAGTGCAGCTCGTCAAGGCCGCCAGCAACGACCTGCGCCAGCCGCTGCTCGCCGACATGGGTGCACACAGCCCAGCTGCAGCCGCCGCCCAGCCGAGCGCCCCGACCGCCCCGCGCCCTCTGGCAGGCAACGACGAGATCTCGGTGTCAAAGGACTCGATCCACATCCTCAAGCACCACGGCTCGTACATGCAGCAGAACCGCGACCTCAAGAAGAAGGCCGACCGCGACAAGTCGTACCAGTTCATGCTGCGGCTCAAGGTGCCGTGCGGAGAGGTGCCCGGCGAGCTCTACCGGGAGCTCGACGAGCTGTCCAACAAGTACGGGCAGGGCGACCTGCGCGCCACGACGCGGCAGGCCTTCCAGCTCCACGGCGTCCTCAAGGGCAACCTCAAGACCGTCATCGCCACCATCGCCAACGTGGGCTCCAACACGTACGGCGGATGCGGAGACATCAACCGGAACGTCATGGTGCCGGCGGTCTGCTTCCCGAACAACCCGGCGTACGTGGCGGCGCAGACGTACGCGAAGGCGATCGCCGACCTCTTCCGGCCGATGACCGAGGCCTTCAACGAGATCTGGCTCGATGGCGAAAAGGCGCCTCGCAGCCGAGATGGTGAGGGAGGCAGCCGCAGGCGCGCCGAGGCTGTCACCTGTCCTCCCTCCCCCCTCTCGCCTTCTCGCCGCGCAGGCTGCGAGCGTCGAGTACTGGCAGAAGGACATCGCGCACTTTGACCTCGACAAGGTGCGCAACTACGACAACGGCAACGGCATCATCACCGGCCACCCGGTCGAGCCGATCTACGGCCGCACCTACCTGCCGAAAAAGTTCAAGATGGCCGTGACGGTGCCTGGCGACAACTCGGTCGACCTGTACATCAACGACGTGGGCGCGGTGGTCATCATGGAGCCGGACGGCAAGACGGTCAAGGGCTTCAACATCGTCGTCGGCGGAGGCATGGGACGCACGCATCGCAAGGAGGAGACCTTCGCTCGCGCGGCCGACCACCTCGGCTTCGTCAAGGAGGCGGACTTCTTCGAGTGCCTCAAGGCGAGGGAGGGAGGGAGGGGGGAGGGGGGACTCACTGACCGACCCGCCTTCTCGAGCGCCTCCAGGCGATCATCGCGGTGCAGCGCGACCACGGCAACCGCGAGGTGCCCTCGGGATACCCTCAAAGCGCCTCGTCCGCCCGCGTCTTCGCAGCCTCCTTCCCCTCTGCTCACAGGTGCGCTCGTCGGCGCGGCTGAAGTACCTCGTCCACACGCTCGGCGTGGACGGCTTCCGCGCCCTCGTCGAGAAGTACCTCGGCCAGAAGATGGAGCCGTGGGTGCCCCTCCCCGAGTGGAAGTACCTCGACTGGATGGGCTGGCACGAGCAGGGCGACGGCAAGCTCATGCTCGGGATCAACGTCGAGCAGGGCCGCGTGGCGGACTCGCCCGGCCTGCGCGTCAAGTCGTGCCTGCGCGCGCTCGTCGACAACTACGGCGTCGACCTCCTCCTCACGCCCTCGCAGTCGATCGTCCTGCGCAACATCCAGCCCGCCCAAAAGTACGACGTCGAGGCGGTGCTGCGCGAGCACGGGATCAAGCTCATCGACGAGGTGGACGCGATCACGCGCAAGTCGATCGCCTGCCCCGCCTTCCCGCTCTGCGGCCTCGCCATGACCGAGGCCGAGCGCGTGCAGCCGCAGATCAACGCGCGCCTCCTCGCCGTCCTCCGCATGATGGGCATGGGCAGCGACGACTTTGTCACGCGCACCACCGGCTGCCCGAACGGCTGCGCGCGGCCCTACATGGCCGAGATCGCCTTCGTCGGCTCGGGGCCCAACGCGTACCAGCTCTGGCTCGGCGGCTCCCCCAACCAGGCCGAGCGCACCGCCGTCGCGACCTCGATCTTCAAGATGAAGTTCGAGGACCTCGAGGCGACCGTCGAGCCAATCTTCGCGATGTGGCGCTCGCAGCGAAACAGCCCGACCGAGGCGCTCGGAGACTTTTGCCACCGCGTCGGCGTGCCCGTGGTCGAGGAGTTCATGGCCGCGTACGAGCCCGGCGCGTGGAAGGGCATGGCGCCCGCCTTCCCGCCGCCGCCCGCCGTCGAGACGCCGACAGCGACGGTCGGCGTCGCGAGCGACCTGCTGGTAAAGATCGAGGAGGAGGCGAGCGCGCGCGGCCTCGACGCGCCTTCGCTGCTCGACATGATTGTGCGCGAGGCACTCGAGGGCTAGGGCGACCAGACCGTCGCCGCCTCGAGAGGGGGGGCCCACTCCAGAGTGGCCCACCCGCCTCGGCGCGTGCTCGTATGAGCTGCGCGCTTTGGCGGCAGCCTGGTCCCAGTTAGCGACAACTGGCGGGTGCTAGGCACCCGCACAGTGCGCTCTCAGATTTGCCAGCTGACCTCTCGGCGACCACCCACCTCCGATGCTAGTGCCGAACTACACAAGCCTCCGTGTTTAGGACTGAGGACTCTCACACATGATTCGACGTGTCTCGCTCGTTTATTGGGGGGGCAGGGGGGGGGGGGGGTACTGTACATATCGCCGGGGATAGATTTAAGATTTACAGTGGGGCAACTCCACAACGCCGCGGAGCTCCACCTCGCGGTCCACCAAAAAGCGCCCCCGGGGGCGGCGAAGGCCGCCACGAGCACGTCCAATAAGAGATCCACACGCACCACATCGCGCGCCGCGCGCGCGCACTTCGCAGCGAGATCATCGCTCCGCGTACTGTGTCGCGAGGGGCGAGACGCCGGGGGCCCCGTGGCAGCGGCAGCGCGGCCGGCCAAGGTAACGTAGCTGCAGGGAAATTTTCCGCGGCAAACTCGTATCGTATCACTTTACACTCTTCACACATTCACCGTCTTTTTTTACAGAGTTTTGTGCCGGCCCGCGTCCGTCATCGTCCGCGCCAGAATTTTCTTTTATTCGCTTCTCTACTTTTACGCCACACCGGCGCCCGTGTGCCTCGCCGCCGCGTCCGGCGCCGGCAACCCGGCATCGATGTTGTCCGCCCGAGCGTGACTCGCAACTCCACGAACGACCCTCCACGAGACCAGACCTCTCCACACGGCCAAAAGCAAAACGGCTCTCCCCACCAAAGTCGAGTCCTCGGTCTTTGCACATACATACTGGGGGGAGGCGGGGGCCCCCGGAGGCACCGTGCGCCACGCCGCAGTGCGGAAACGGGGGCCGCCGGTTCGACGCTACCGGTCCACGAACATCTACTCTGCTGAGGTCGGTCGGTGGCACCTCGATGGTCGAGTGGCCTCCGGTTCGAAATCGGCGAGTTGACCCTTATATTTTTTTCACACCTGAGCGGGCTCAATTTTGCTCTGATGCCTCCTACGTATTCGAACTCAAGTTCTCGGGCAGGCGCCCGGTGCGTTGGTCGTTTTTCGTCACGGGAGGGCCCGCCTCGCGCAAAACGGGCCCGGCAAACCCTCCTGCCCGGGCCCGGTTGTGAGTGAGCGGGCCGGTCGATGTGCCGCAGACGGGCCCGGGCAGGACGGTTTGCCGGGCCGGTTTTCTCCTCGCCGGGCCCGCCTCGCTCCTCGACCTGCTGGTTTGGGCGCATCGGCCCGGGAGTGGCAAGCCGGGCCCGGCAAAGCGCGCGGGCCGGGCCCGGCAGGGGCCCGAGCCGGGCCCGGCAGGGGCCCGAGCCGGACCCGGCCTGGCCCGGCGCCCCACTTTGCAAATCGACCCGTTTCCCATCCAATATCTCCCACTCGGCCGCGGAGGCCCCAACTGAGAGCGGGGCCCGGGGGAGGGGGTCCCTGCTGGTCGTTCCCACCCTTCGCACGACCCCATCGCTTTTTGCCACTGGTTGTGACCCCTCCCCCGGCTCCGCTAGTCTCCGCTAGCACCGACTTCCCGATCTAACCCGGTCTAACAGAGGGCAGATTTGGAGAGATCTCGAGGAGTACATACAGATAGACCCTCTAACCATAAGAAAACTCCGACCTGATCGGTCGTACTGACCGCCGACAGATCACTCCAGACAGCAGACAGGCCGACGTCTGCACGCGGCCGGCCGGGCGAGAGGCTTGACACGATCCGACCCTGCGACCCTGACGCTGCTGCTCTAGCTATCAGACATGCACTACTGACTGCTGCCACAATATGCGACCGGTGCTGACCCACGTGGCGGCCTTCCCGGTCAGTGGTGAGGCGCAGTTCAGAGCTGTCGATGGCGCGATGCCGCACTGGTCCCACACTGGTGACACGAGACCACCACGTTTGCCGGTCCAAGAGAGAGGCACCGGCGCTGTCGTAAGAAGGTGCATGGTCCCTCTTGACTGCCCATGCGCGCGAGGCTGTGTAGGCATAGCCTCGAGAGTGCCAGCAGCCAATCCGAGGCAGCTTGTGACGCGCATTGCGTCAGAAGAGTGCACGCGCTGGAAGGACACCTTCCTACTGGCCGTACAATCACCTGCATAGCTCGCGACCTTAGCATCCAGCATTCAGTGACGACCTGATTGTGCAGCAGGGCACGGTCAGCAGCGCCGACAGGCTGTCGCAAGGCGTGATAGCATGGTCGCAATACGCGAAATTCTCATGAAAACAAGTAGAAAATCGCGCTCAAAAGAAAAATTACCAAAAAAATGTCAGCGGCGGGCCATGGGACCCCATTTTCCCCCCGCATGGGTACCCCCTAGGGGCCCCGCTTCCCCCCAGAGCGTCTCCCAGTGAGATGATGGAGAGGGAGGGAGGGGGGACGACACCGCTCGATCTACCCTCCCGGGGTCAGCGGCGTGCACCTCGATCCTGCACCGTGTTTGTTATGACCCCCTCCAATGAGCACACCAGCGAGGGAGGGCGAAACGAGGGGTCCCGTACCATGTGGGACCCTACCAATCCACCAATGCTCAAGTGCTCAAAGCTAGGGTTGCATATTGCAATAGCTGCACACCGCGCCGCCGCGACGGCGCGGTGGCATGGGGAATGCGAACGCCGACGCGCTGGACGGGTCCACAGCGGTCCGCGAGAGCTGCTACGCCGATCGCAGCGCGGTGGTCACCTGCACCCTGTATAGCATTTGCACTGCGGCGCTGCTGCTGCTGAACAAAGTGATCATAAGCTATGCGCCGCTGCCGTCGATGGTATCAACGCTTCAGTTCTTGGCGACCGTGCTGGCGGCGCTCTTTGCGATGGTCCAGGGCGTAGCTCCGGTGGACCGCTTCCTGTGGGAGCGCGCCAGGCATTACCTCCTGTACGTGGCGATGTTTGTGACGACCATCTACTGTAACTTCAAAGTGCTCGAAGTGTCCAACGTGGAGACTCTGATCGTCGCACGATCCTGCGTGCCGTGCCTAGTCGCGCTGCTCGAGTACGCCTTTCTGGGCCGCCAGCTCCCATCCTGCCGCTCGTGGCTCGCGATGCTCGTCATGTGCAGTGGCGCGGTGGGCTACGTTATGAGCGACGCGGGCCTTGAGATGGCAGGGTTGACAGCATACACCTGGATCACAGTCTACTTTCTCGTGGTAGCAGTGGAATCCGCCTACGGCAAGCATATCGTTGGCCCACACCTCGGCTTTGGAAGCATGTGGGGTCCGACGCTGTACACCAACACTATCTCCATCCCCCCGATGGTCGCTATCGGGCTCCTCTCTGGTGAGCAAGAGGCTCTCTTGCGTCACGCCGACTGCTCCAAGTCCAGCCCGGTGGAGGATGCCGACTCGAACCAAGCCGTCGTTCTTCTCGTCCTCATCTCGTGCGCTCTCGGCGTGGCTGTCGCGTTCCTCGGCTTCGAGGCTAGGAGGCTCGTGTCGGCGACGTGCTTCACAGTGTTGGGCGTGGCGGGGAAAATGGCGACGGTGACCGCCAACGGGCTGATCTGGGACAAGCACGCCTCGCCCGAGGGTATTGCGTTTCTGGCGGCCTGCCTGGCCGGTGCGGCCATATACCAGCAATCTCCGCTGCGAAGCGGGGCGATCCAAAGGAGAGATGACCGCGAGATGACGATGCAACCGATTCGTCAGCCGGTGAGCGTGCGCGACGAAGGAGCTAGCGACAGTCTTAGCCACCAGCGTGTGTGAGACCCAAGGTGAGAGTCGTTAGTGGAATGGGTTGACACATTGTGGCGCGATCGGGGCCGCAGCGTGGGGCTACTGGCCCGCTGGGCGGTGCACTTGTGTGTGTGTAAAAGTTTCTTGACGCACGACAAAAAAAGTTCAAAACCCATTTCAAAACGTTCTTCTCCCCGCTCTCTCGGGGGCGCTTCTCCGGTTCATGTCGATGTCGAAACCGCGCGCGTTATCTCTCGAGTTCGTCTTTAGATCTCTTTAGCACGACACACACGCGTCGCGGTTGTGTCTCAGAGAGTATCCTCCCGCTCTAGTGCGTGTAGTGAGGAGAGGGCTACGGTGCGATAGATTGCGATCTATGAAAGCTGGTGGCTGAAGTTGGAGTGGTGAGGTCTAAGCTGTTCTCGCGAGCCGCGCCCCCGCCGCCGCGGCGTGGAGTGGCGAGCAGTTCAAGTGTGTAGCTGTATCTGGAGCGGGTAAGGAGGGCGTGGCGCTAGCGGGCGGCAGCGGCCGCTCGCTCTGCCATGGCCCTGTACCACGTGCAGGGCTTGCGATGTTTCCCCCACCAGCCATCCCCGTGGCGGCAAGTCAGGTCGTAGTGGTTGACCGAGGCGAGGTAGTGCTCTCCCCGAGGGTCGCGAGAGAGCTTGGCTCCCGCAGGGGCGGGGCAGCCGGAGAGCGGCACGACGGCGTCATTCTTCTCGCTAAAGTTCACCCAAGAGGCGAGCGCACGCAGCTCGACCGAGTTGATGCTCCACAGGCCAAAGGGCGAGTCGCCGCACATCGAGCCGTTGACGCGGCCGAGCCAGGGGCGGAGCCTGGCGAAGGCGGGAGAGGAGCGAGCGAGCGCCCTGTAAGCCGAGCTCACGCTGCCGTTCGGGCCGTCGCAGAAGCCCACGCGCTTCGCCAGCGCGCGCAGGACCGGCTCGACTGGGCCGCGGTCGGTCGGCGGCGAGTCTCCGCAGAGCTCCGGGAGCGCCTCGGCCGCCTCGGTTCCCTCCCACGGCGCGCCGACCGAGTACCACGCCGTCGCCTCGCCGAGCGCGCAGAGCCCGCTCTGCAGGGCGCCGGCGAGGGCGAGGCTTCCCATCGAGTGCGCAAAGATCGTGGTGCAGCGCCGGCGCGGCGACTCGGAGGCCGGCCGCGTCACGAGATCGCACACGCGCCGCTGGAGCCGCTCGTCCGTCCAGCCGCGGTGCAGCGTGTCCTCGAACATGAAGATGAACTCGGCGCACGGCCCGCTCAGCTTGTCGTCGACCGAGCCCCAGTAGCCCGGGTCAGACGTCAGCGGCGGCCGCGCGTACCCGTTGCCGGCGCCGTGCAGGAACACGCAGGTGCAGCCGCCGCCATCCTCCGACCGCCACAGGGACAGGGCACTCGCGGCGAGGCGCGGTAGCGCCAGCGCCAGCAGCGCCACGGCAGCGAGCAGCAGCAGCAGCAGCAGCGCGCCGGCGGCGCACAGGCGGCGAGACGCCGGCGGAGCTGCGCCGACAAGCACGTAGGGCGTTGACGGCATGCCTCGGCACAGGCGCGAGACGGACACGAGACGGACGAGGCTTCGCAAGCGGGAAGTCGACCGGGAAGTCGACCGGCAAGTCGACCCGGAGAGGGAGCTTCTCTGTCAGCGGATTCACGCTGGCCGGGAGCGGAAGGCCTGGTCTTTGACCCATCCCTTTCCAGTCGAGTGGTCGAGCGGTCCGTCCACCTGACGGCCACGCTCCTTGCACCCCACGACCGCCGGCAACGCCTTGTCCAGCGTGTTTCCAAACCCGTAGAGGTGGCCCACCGACGCCACAGTGCCACCATTGTCCCACGAGCCCCTCCCCACCGTCGTCGACTTGATGAGCGAGTTCCAGGACTTGACCTCGTAATGCACGTCCCGCATCGCGGCGAAGTCACCGCCGAGCTCGCAGATGTCAGTCACGGACGTGTCGTTGAGGTGCCACGTCACCTCGGGCTTTTCCTTGTCCCCGAGGATGATGCTGCCAACCGAGCGCGCCCGGATGGCATTCTGGGCGGCCCTTAGCACCCCGTTGTGCTTGGAGGTGCGGTCGCCCTTGTTGGAGTTGGCGAGGGAGTCGCCCTTGCGCTCTCTCCCACCGACCGACCGTGACGTGCTCGCCCGCAGCGGCCCGCTCGTTCGTCGAGAGTGGGCGCGATCACCGACAAGTATAGAGCCCGTGCCTGCGCTGCAAGGCGCGCGATACACGTCGCGCGCTGTATGTTCCGACTGCGGCGTGTTTTTGTCGATCTCCTCGCACGCACGCCGCCAGGCATGCAATCAATCCACGCTTCGCGGGCCCTGACAGCCGCGAGCGTGCCCTGTTTCGGGACTGGAGAGGTGCTCGTCGCCAATTGGCGGGAAGCGCTGCGCCGACGGCAGTATGGACGGGCAGCAGCGGCCGAAAAAGAAAAGAAAGAAAACGGACAACCCAAGGGAGGGATGGGAGGACGGCACGCCGCCACCACACAGGGATTTTAAGGAGAGGGGTGTGGTGCGCTATCCGTCGCCCACCCTTGGGCGTCCGCCTCTTCCTATCTCTCTTCGCAGTCTCTCGCCGATTCTCGCTGCAACCTTCATGCCACCTCGCGGTCGTCCCACTCTCGTCGTTCTCTCCCTTGTCGCTTCTTCTTCTGTCGCGTCGCTCGGCCGATAAATAAATAAATAAAACGGGCACGCCAAACGAGGGGTGGGAGAAGGACAGGGTCCCCACCTGCACGAGCAGGATCTTGTAAGGACGATCAGGGACACAGGGGAACGGGAGCGGGGAGCGCATCGCGACACGGAGGGGGGCTGGCCGATAAATAAATAAATAAAACGGGCACGCCAAACGAGGGGTGGGAGAAGCACAGGGTCCCCACCTGCACGAGCAGGATCTTGTAAGGATGATCAGGGACACAGGGGAACGGGAGCGGGGAGCGCATCGCGACACGGAGGGGGGCTGGGCAGGGTTCACGGCCCACACGACAGGGTCCCAGGGATTCCTCTCTCGTATAGGACAGGTTGCACCCGGCGGCACGGGGGCAGGCGCGGGCCTCCTACTGGTTGCGCTCTCCTAGTTCTCCACTGCTCCTGACAAGGGACAGCGACAGGCTCGCAGCACGGTGGACTCCCTATTCCACTGGCGATCTCTCTCGACTAGCGACCTTCCTCCGGCTTCTCACCAGCAGTCTCTCACTACCACGGGCACACTGACAGAGGCGGCCAAAAGGCTCACGTGGGTGGCAGGGCGGTGATAGGAGTCTCCCACTCTGTGGGCTTCGCTAGAGGTGCGGCCCCTGCGCGTGTCCTCGCCCTCTTGCGGTCTTGAAGGGGAAGGGGAAGGGGCTGTGTGTCTGTGTATGTGTGTGTGTGTGTGTGTGTGTGTGTGTGTGTGTGTGTGTGTGTGTGTGTGTGTGTGTGTGTGTGTGTGTGTGTGTGTGTGTGTGTGTGTGTGTGTGTGTGTGTGTGTGTGTGTGTGTGTGTGTGTGTGTGTGTGTGTGTGTGTGTGTGTGTGTGTGTGTGTGTGTGTGTGTGTGTGTGTGTGTGTGTGTGTGTGTGTGTGTGTGTGTGTGTGTGTGTGTGTGTGTGTGTGTGTGTGTGTGTGTGTGTGCCTGCGGGCGCTGTGCGAGCCGCCCTGAACGACCACAATGTTGAGCGCGCTCGAGCACCGAAGCGCCGGCGAGCACCACCGCCCCGCGCCTTGGCGTGGGTCGGTAGTACACGATGCGGCGCCCAGCATGCTCTATCATGCGTCGCACCCGCAGTGGCCGAGCCGACCGCCGCTCGAACTGGCGCCGAGTGGCTCCCAGATCGAGCGCGGCAGTCTCAGTCGCACCGTCGCGGGGCGAACGCGAACCGAGCCGTCGCCGTTCGCCGCAGCCGCCAGCCGCCAGCCGTCAGCCGTACAGCCGTACAGCCGTCAGCCGTCAGCTCGCAGTCGCCGTCGCTGCCGCCGCCGCAGCAGCAGTGAGCGAGCTCCTGCGTCGTGTTGCCGACGCAGTGTGGACGCGCGCCGCCCAGCGGCGAGCGAGGGAGCGTGCTCGTAGTTGGGTCGGCCCGCGCGCGGGCGGACGGCGCCTGTAAACAGACAGCCTGCACCGCCCACTCGTTCAAAATCAGGAGAGGTACGTCTGGCCGAGCAAAACTGCCATTGGGAGCAGCACTTGGAGCACTTGGAGTGCAGTTATCAGCCTCACATCCAGGGCCGGGGAGCTGAGAAGCGCACCCAGCGGGCCGGATGATCGGGATCGGGCTACGGGCTAGAGAGCCCTGACCCCTAGCTAGTGAGAATGCGTTCGCAGGGAAGGGGCCGTAAAAAGTAAACACAAGTCTCCGAGGGTTGGACCCGCGTACCGGGCTTCCCCTTAACTGCAGGACGCCCCCTCTACTCGGAGCTAGTGGACATTACACTGTACACCACGCCCAAACACAGACACTTGCTTAAGGTGGCAGTCCGGGTTTTGCGACACGGGTGTCGTCTCGCAAGATGGCATCACGCTCGCACCTGCCGACCGCCGCCACGGCGGCGAGACGCCTTATCCGCCACCGCGGCGCCGGACACAGGCCAGCGCTAGGCAGCTGCCGGCCACACTGGGCCGGATTTGCCGGTAACCGTCGCCGCACACTCCTACGTCCACGCCGCTGTGACGTCTGGCGACGAGGCGCCGGCCGCCAAGCTTCATCGCCAACGTGGTCGCTCGCTGGTCCTCTCGGCTCGGCCACGCGTCGGCCCAGCTCACACGAGCTCCAGACAGCCACCAGTCGCCACGCGCAAAGCGTACGGGTCGCCGGCTCCCTGTTGTGCTCTCACGCTGGCCGGCGTAAAACTGTACTGGCAGTTGTCATGCCGTACCCGTCGCGTTTCGAAAGGGAGCCCTCAATCGACGCGTCTACACGCACCGTGCCACCGCTCTCCACAACTGCTACCGTGGACATCAAGCTCCTCGACTCGATCTGCGCTACGACGGCGCTCTAGCTGCTGGCTCTCGCGGGTGTCCGGCGACCCGCTCAGGCTTGCGAAACGGCCGGCCGCGGCGACGTGTTTCGAGCTCGCTGGCCTTCTCCGCGCGGCTGGGCCCGCCCCTAGTCGGGGCCGACCCGCCCAGTCACTGGGCAGCGCGTGCGCCGGCGTTCTGGACGACGGTGTGCCGATGCATCCGGGAGGCTCCGCGGGGCTGCTCTAGCAGCCTCGGGAGGGTCGAAAATCGAAGCCGGAGCAGCGGACCACGGAAGCTCCACGGACGGTGAGGCGGGCTGTGGTTGGCCCCCCCTGACCGGGCGAGGGAGTGGCGCCCCGGGAGTGCCGCTCCGGCGACGTCTGTGGCCTCCACGGTACCGTGACCGCGGTGCTCGCTCTCGCGGCCGTCTCACGACCCGCTCGAGACGAAAACCGGAGCGGACGGTGCGACGAACCGCGAGTGGGATGGTCTTCTCCGCGCGGCTGGGCCCGCCCCTAGTCGGGGCCGACCCGCCCAGTCACTGGGCAGCGCGTGCGCCGGCGTTCTGGACGACGGTGTGCTGGTGCATCCGGGAGGCTCCGCGGGGCTGCTCTAGCAGCCTCGGGAGGGTCGAAAATCGAAGCCGAAGCGGCGGACCACGGAAGCTCCACGGACGGTGAGGCGGGCTGTGGTTGGCCCCCCCTGACCGGGTGAGGGAGTGCCGCCCCGGGAGTGCCGCTCCGGCGACGTCTGTGGCCTCCATGGTACCGTGACCGCGCCGGCCTCGCTCGGGAGGCTCTTTCGGAGCCGTCGGCCTCCGAAACCGTCGCGTTGCTGCGCCTGGACGGCTTCGATGCTCGCCAAACCCGTCGGCACCGTTCATATACACATGAATTGTGAGTGAACGCGCATTTTTCTGGTATTTAACTGAAATGTGCCGAAATGTTAGCTTCGATCTAGTCCTCACGGACACAAAACAGAGGCCTCCTAGCACGGAGAAGCGACTAAGAGTCGCCGACGTGCGAGTTAAATGCCAGAAAAATGCGCCCGGAATCACAATTGATCCCGTCGACAAGGCGCCCCAATCGCGGAGGTCTGGCGCGGGCGTGGAGGCGAGCATCGACGCCTCGACGGTTGCTCTTCAGAGGCCGTAAACAGGCGCCTGAAAAAGGAGAGAATGCGAGACTGATCACGCGCGCGGAAAAGCCCGAGGGGCGAATCTAAAGTGCCGAGGCGCTTGCTAATCACCCCAGCTAGGGCCACGGAGGCGCTCGCGGCAGGTCTCCGCGCGCGCGCTGGCCGGTGGCAGCTGATCTCGGGCGGCGGGCGGCGGGAATGGGCTCGGGCGGCACCTTTTGCCCTCAAAAGTCGTTCGAGAGTACCGAGTCGCGGCGGGAACGCGCCCATCCGCTCGATGGGTGTCAGGAGTCGATCGCCTGCGCCAGGAGCGAGCACGGGAGTCGTCGCGATGGGAGTCGTAGCGGCGTGGCGCTCGGCTTCGAGAGAGCGACGTGGGCGCGGCGGCGCGGGCGGCCGGTGGGGCCGTGAGGTCCGCACCTTCGCGACGGGCAGGCTCGATACGGCCGCTGGCCGGGGCGGCCGCTCGACCGGCCGCCGCGGTCGTTCCGGCGGCGGCGTCGGCGTCGGCGTCGCGAGCGAACTGGCTCGCATTCGACGAGCGACCCTCTTCACAGAACCCGGACTGCCACCTTAATCCTCGGTCCGTGCCGACTTTCTTTTCGTTTTCGCACTTGGCAACCACCACTCGCTCTCACAATGCTCTTCTGCGTGATGCCGGCCGCAGTCTCGCTCGTCTGCAAGACGCCCTATCGTCCACTTCCGCGCCCGCTCGCCGCGGACGGCGACGGGGAGGCATCGTTCACGTATGACTCGGTGCAGCGGCGGCTGCCGCTCATCGTCGAGTCCGTCATCGACAAGAACAGCTACAGCGAGGCGCTCCAGGCGGACCTGCGCTCGCTCGCCGGCGAGATCGCCGCGGGCGAACCGCTCAAGCCGCTGGCCGCGCCTTCAGCAGAGTGGGAGGACGCGCTGGCGCCTCTCCTCGCCGCTGGCGACACTTGGCTGTCGGCACCGTGGTTTGTTGTGGAGAACTACCTGTACAAGCGGATGCTCGAGCTGACGGACGGACCCACCGGAGGCGCCGACCCGTTCGCGGCGCAAAAGGCGGAGTCGCTCGACGGCGCCGCCGCCGCCTTTGCTGACATGCTCTCCGCCGGACTCACCGAGGGCGAGGTGTCGCTGCCGTCACTCGTGAGCACCGCGCTGTGGGGCAACCTCGCCGACCTCTCCCTCTCCGCGGGCGCGGCGCTCATCGCGCCCACCGACGCGTCTGCGGGCGGCGGCGGCGCGGGCGACGCGTCCAAGCTGGCCGACGCGGGCGGCAAGATGCTCGCCGACGACACGGGCGAGCTGTGCGCGGCGCTCGAGGCGGCTGGCGGCGAGGAGGTTGTGGTGGTGCTGGACAACTGCGGGCTCGAGCTGGTGTCCGACCTGCTGCTCGTGGACGGGCTGCTGCGCTGCGCCTCGCCCCCGAGGCGCGTGACGCTGCACGCAAAGGCGAGAGGAGGCGGGCGAGGCTTGCTGCAGCGGTGCGGTGCTGCAGCAGCCGCGGGAGGGCGTCTGCGCGTAGGCGAGGCCCGTCTTCGTGAGCGACGTGGTCGAGGCGGACCTGGCTCCGACCCTGGCCTGGCTCGAGGAGCAGGGCGGCGGTCCGCTCGCCGGCCGGCTGCGCGACGCGCTCGCCGACGGGCGGCTGCTTGTCGAGAGCCCCGAGTTTTACACGGGCCCGAGATAGCCGAGAGATGGCCGAGAGATGGCCGAGAGATGGCCGAGAGATGGCCGAGAGATGGCCGAGAGATGGCCGAGAGATGGCCGAGAGATGGCCGAGAGATTGCCTCGAGTCGTACACCGGCCCGCCTCTTCTCTTCGAGGCAGAGAGGATGGCCGCGCGCGCCTCCCCACCTCTCCGCCCCTCCCCTCGCCCGCAGGCCCGCTCCCCTTCTGGGAGATGCCGGACGAGCTCCACGCGAGGCTCGCCGAGGCGGCGCTCGTCCTCACCAAGGGCGACGCCAACTTTCGGCGGCTGCTCGGCGACCTGCACTGGCCGCACGACACCGACTTTGCCGACCTGATGCGCGAGTACTGGCCAACCTCGCTCGCCGCGCTCCGCACCTGCAAGAGCGGCGTGCTGGTCGGCGTAGTGCCGGCGGTGGAGGCGGCGGCGGCCGCGGCGGAGCCGGAAAAGTGGCTGACCGGAGGCGTGTACGGGATGGTCTCCTTTGCGCCAAAGGCGACGCCGAGCTGACGAGTTACCGGCCACTTGCACGGCGTCGCGACAACGAGAGGGCGGCGCGATCAGGCCAGAGTGAGAGACCAGAGAGAGCGCGCGTGTGTCGTCTGTCGAGTCAGACATAAGACACTCTAGAGAGGGGCGGCCCAGGACGGAGTGCCAGGAGGTCCCATTTATGCTCACTTGCGGTGATGGTGTGTACGTAGGTCGTAGCCCTGCCGTATAGAGTATGTGTTTAAGCGTGTCCGCACACACAATTTTCACGCCGCTCGGCGCAGTAATTCCCCCAGGCCAGTAAAGTACACACACGCGCGGTGACGGGCGGTGATCGGTGTGTCGCAGTACACACACTAATTCCCCCATAACGACTTCATGTGAGAAGTGCGGATACGGACACACGGACTGCTGTGCGCACCGCTGTGCGCGCGGCGGTGGGCCACCGGCGGTGCCGGGCATGCAAACGAGCACCCTCGAGTAGAGACTAGGAGCCGCGGCCGCCCCGCCGGCCCGCCTCAGCGCCGCGAGGCGTGGAGGTGGTGCTGGAAGAGGATGCACTTGCCGATCGGGTGGTCGAGTCGCCAGCCGTGCCCGGCGTCGTCCTCCGGCCGCAGGAACGAGTTTGCCTCGGCGCGGAGGGCGACGAAGTCGGTCGACGGGGAGACGGGCTCGCCCTCCCGGAAGCGCGCGCCGGTGAGCGGGTGGACGACCCCGGCGCCGCTCGCGAGGTTCCCGACCACCTTCATCACGTTGCGCAGGTTGGCGTCCGACACCTTTGGAGAGAGCCACTCCTCCATCTCGCACAGCCACTCGTCCGCCGCGCTGAGCGAGGCCAGCTGCGCCGCCGTCAGCGCCGGCGCCGCCTTGCCTCCACGCCCCTTTGCCGCCGCCGGCCTGCGCCGCGACTGCCGCCTCAGCCGGTCCGCCTCCGCCTCTGCGCGGTCGAGCGAGCGGTCGGCAGAGCGGGCGGCGGCGGGCGGCGGGCGGGTGGCGATCCGCGAGGAGGCGCGACGGTTCTCGAACGCCTCCTGCAGCCGCGCCGCCCGCTCGGCCGCCAGCTGCGCCGCCCGCTCTGCCCGAGCGGCCAGCTCCTCGGGACTAGGCGGAGGCCGCCGCGTGAGGGAGGGGCCGTCGAGCCCGAGCGCCGCAAGCGCCGCCTGGTTCTGGGCGATGTTGCGCTCGCGCTCGAGCTCGTACGCCGACTTGGACTCGCCGTCCGGCGCCGCGGCGGGCTCGACTTTCGGTGCGGGCTCGGGCGCGGGAGGAGACGCGTCCGACTGGCGGCGCCGCTTGCGGCCCGTCGCGGGCTCGGCCACCGCTTTGCGCGCCGGCTGCTCCTTCGCCGCTGAGCCGGGCGCTGGCTGCGTCTTCGCCGCTGACCCGGGCGCGTGCCACGAGAGCAGCCCGGCGGCCTCCTGCTCCGCGAGTCGCGTGGGAACCCTCTCTCCATCCTCGTAGAAGATGGTGTGCATCCGGGTCGCGGCGTCGAAAGACTCAACCTCGCCCTTGTGGTAGTGCTTCTGCTTGCCGCGTGGCTCGATCCACTTTACCCAAACGGGCTTCCCGACGTTCTCGTCGCGCTCGGTGGTGCTGGTGAAGCCGCGCTTCACCATGTCTGTGGTTTTCGCGCTTTTGGTTTTCGCGCTTTTGGGCTTCCCGCGAAGCAGGCTAATTTCTTTCTTTTTTGGGTGTGCCAGTCCGCGCTAGTCCGCGCCCTTGTCGTGCCAGTGTGCTGTGAGAGAGGCTTTCCTTTTAAGAATTCTTTTTTTGCATTCGATACAGCGTCCACCCATACCGCGTTGGTGTCCAGTCCGAGCCTGGCTGTTCTTCACCTTCCTACATACATACATTCGATACATGCTCACCTAACCTAATACATACAGAAACATCCTTCCCCCGTGCGCTTGCTACTTGCTCGCTGTGATTGTTTGAACACGCCAGCCTCCGTCCTGGTTGACGTGGCAGCTAGACTCTAGGAACTCGGTAGTTGTGACCCCCCTGAGTGAGGAGACAGGAGAGGGAGCTTTTGTGTGGTGTTGGTGTACGCAATAAGGGGACAGGGTGGTTGTTCTCTCTATCTCCCCTTCGAGCTCTTAGCATGAGCTGCGCCCTGTGTCCGACCCCTTTTGCGCAGCAACACCATATCCATAAACTTTAGGCCCTCCAAAATTCGGGTCGGAGCGTAGCGGAGAGGGCCCCGAGTTTGAAAAGGGCGACGGACGCTTGCGTCCTAGCCTCCAACAAGCGCAACAACGCCTCCCCGGCGCAGAGCGGGCCCCCGGAGCGGATGCACAACCGCTCCTCGCCACGCCGCGCCTCTTCCCAGCTTCCGCTGAGGGCCCATGCGTTATTTCTTTAATTAATCGTTGAGCAGCGACGGCATCGCTCCAGAGCGCCTCTTCGACCCACACGACGTACCTAAACTATATAAACCGCACACGACCGCGGTGAGACCAGTGCGTCTCCTCACACCGACAACACCCTCCCAGGCTCGCCGCCGCGCACCTGCCCGCACGCGGCAGCGCCACGCTCAGCTCTGCCGTCACGAGAAGCATCGGTGCCGACCAGACTGCGGGTGCGATGACCAGCGCGGCGAGGGAGAGGAAGGGACCTCCCAGAGGTACGATCTCCTCCACGCCAATGGTTGGGTAGTAGGGCTAGAGGGTCGCTCTACACTTACTTACCTTACATAGCCTCTGCAGCGAGCGAGCGCTCAACTTAGCCCCCGCACGGAGCCGGGCTCAGACTTAGACGCTGTATGGTCGGGGGCCATGAACTTAGACGACTTGATCACGGGCGTTGATCACGGTGGGAGCCTCTTGGCCCCAGGCCGTGCCACGGCCGACTTAGCCGATGTAAGAGGCTCTCGCTGATCTTAGACCGCGTAAGCACCCCAGCGTGACTAGTCACACTTAGACCCGCAAGGCCTCGAGGCTCAGAACTTAGACTACTACCCAACTAGTAGCAGATAGTAGCTGGACACCTGTAGGCGCGGACCGTGGGAGAAGAGTGCAGCCGTCGCAAGCAAGTGTGCCCCGAGTGTGGACTCGGAGGTGTGTGTGCGTGTAAAACACAACGGGCGGGGGCACGCAGCACGGTGTGAGGGTCGGTAAATACATCAGGCGGGGCACGCACAGGAG
The DNA here is from genome assembly GCF_000372725.1 of Emiliania huxleyi CCMP1516. NCBI lineage: Eukaryota > Haptophyta > Isochrysidales > Noelaerhabdaceae > Emiliania > Emiliania huxleyi. Next base: position 20,184 of record NW_005196914.1, read on the forward strand.
CACGCGTGCCGACGCCGAACGACGACGCGACGACGACGCGAGCGACGTGGCGCCGCCGTATTCTTTCGAGCTGGTACCTAGGTACCTGTGAGTGCCAGTGCGCGCCAGTCCCGTGCCCAGTGTCGTGCGAGGGAGTTTTGTTGGAAAATTCTTTCGAGCTAGGAAATTTTAACCGCCACCAAGAGGAGAGGGTGTGGGTGCGGGGTGGGAACCAAAAGAGATGGCCCAGCCGGAGCGCGGAGGGCTGGCGCCGTCAGAGAGGATGGATGGAGCGGCCACAGAGGTGGCGCGGCATCAGGTCCCATGAGCAGGGAAGGAGCGCAGCGAGAGCGCCGCGCATGAGGAGCAAGTTTCGCGTTTGGGTCCCTTGTAGTCACACACACACACATGCGCACCCCGCACCCCGCGCCCGCGCGCACGCCCACCGCCCCGCCTAGGTGGGAAAGAGACGAGGAGATGGAGCAGCCCGACAAGCAAGGAGAAGCCTTTAAGTAGGTGCGCCACGCTGCGTTTCTCACTTTCCGGGACAGGTCCGCCCTTGCGAGGCAGGAAAGTGACGGCTACCCCGTACGCCCTGACATCTATCTTGTATGTATCTACTTATTACCCCTTCGCCGACCGCCCATCCCCCATTCCCCTCTCCAACCTCGACGAGCACACTCCCGTATCTAGATACAGCCTGAACCCAACACACAAAAAACCGACATGTCAGGTGTATTTATTTTTTGCTTGGGCGGGCATCATGCTGAAATTCTGCAAAAACCCGGCCGGCCTCTCCCCTGCCCCTACCTACCTACCTACCTACCTACCTACCTTACTTATGGGAAACTAAAAAAAGAAATCACTCGATAGGTGAAGGTGGGGTACTAAACCAACTAGAGTGATGGTTGGTGGTACTCTCCTGCAACCACAGTCCTTCTTGTGACATGGCAGGCAGGCCACTCTCAAGCAGCCCTACAAGCATCAGATCACCCATTTGGGGAGGGTTGACATCGTGATTTCCGCGGAAAAGTTCTTTTTTTGAAAATTCCAGCTTGAAGAGAGGGAAAAACCCGACGGGAGGGCCCAGACCTACCCTACCTACCCCGGTAGGTAGGTAGGTAGTAAGGTGAAGAACAGCCAGGCTCGGACTGGACACCAACGCGGTATGGGTGGACGCTAGACAGATGATGGCATGATGCCCGAAAGCAAAAAATAAATACATCGGGCACTGTGTGTATGTCGGCTCCCAGCATCGAGCCTCACTCGCCACGCCGCCGACGCGCCGGCGAGAGCAGCAGCGGCGGCGGCGGCAGCAGCGCGTCTCACGCCCCGCGCTCGGGCGCCGACCAGCGCCACGACGGCGGCCGCGGCGGTGACACGGCTCGCGGCGGCGGCGGCGGCGGTGGCAGCAGCAGCAGCAGCACCGGAGCCAGTCCCAGCGCATGCAGAGGTCTCCGCCAGGTCGGCAGCTACACGCTCCTCGAGGTGATTGGGCAGGGCACCTTTGGCGAGGTGCTGCTCGGGGTGGAGCGCTGCACGCGCGAGCCGGTCGCCGTCAAGGCTCTTGAGCGGTGCAAGATCTGCGATGAGGACTCGCGCGAGCGGCTGGCGAACGAGATCTCCATCTTGCACCGCGTGCACCACGCGAACCTGCTCCAGCTGCTCGAGGTGGTCGAGGAGGTCGACGCCATCTACCTCGTCACGGAGCACGTCGGCGGCGGCGAGCTCTTCGCGCACATCGTCAAGAAGGGGCGGCTCGGCGAGGCGGAGGCGGCGCGGCTCTTCGGGCAGATGGTTGCTGCGGTGGAGTCGTGCCACCGCAACCTCGTCATCCACCGCGACCTCAAGCCGGAGAACGTCCTCCTCGACGCCCGCGGCGACATCAAGGTGATCGACTTTGGGCTCGGCACCATCCTCTCCTCCCCCGAGGAGGTGCTCGACGTCGCTTGCGGCTCTCCGCACTACGCCGCGCCAGAGATGCTCCTCGGCGGCGGCTACCTCGGCCAGCGAGTCGACCTCTGGTCGCTCGGCGTCTGCCTCTACGCGATGCTCTGCGGCTGCCTCCCCTTCGACGAGCCAGACATGGACGCGCTCTACGACCGCATCATCGGAGTCGACTTCGACTTTGCGCCCGCGCCAGGCCTCTCCGCGGCAGCAAAGGACCTGCTCTGCGGCCTGCTGCACATGCCTCCCGACGAGAGGATCACCGTGCGAGGCGTCCTCTCGCACAAGTGGCTGCGCGCCTCCTCTCCGTCGGTGCCCCCAACCCTCGGCTTGTGCGGCGCGCCGCTCGACCCGAACTGCCGCTCCCTCCTCCGCCGCATCGAGGCGGAGCACGGCCTCCCCCGCCACGAGGTCCTCACCGCCCTCCGGCGAGGGGAGAGGTCTGCCGCCACCGCAGTCTACTGGCTCCTCCGCCAGCAAGAGGTCTCCCGCGGCTCCATGGTCCCGCACCAGGCACTCCTCCCCCGCCCGCCGCC
>NW_005196913.1:0-1415 GCF_000372725.1 Emiliania huxleyi CCMP1516
AGCACCGCAGGATGATGAGTCCGCGTCAACAGTTCGGACACGAGATCTGGAACAACACGATGGAGCTGCCAGGGCCGGGCTCTGGCTTCCTCGACTGATCTGAACCGTCCGCCTGCTAAACTGCTCTGTGTACTGTGAGGCGTTGAGGGGGGGGGGGGGGGACTGTCCGTCTTGCGAGTTTCCTTTCGTTTTGACTACCATGCGCTCCTCTCTGAGGCGCGTGCCCGCGAGCTCTCGTCGAGCGCGCTCGGCACCTCCCTGCGCCAATCGCCGAAATCGTTACCTGAGGATCGAGCGCGGAGCGGCGACACACGTGACGGGTGGTTCCTGGCTGCCACCCACACTGGTACGTAGCAGGCGTTGGACGGGTTCACAGCCTCTGAACAAAGGATTGGCTGTCATCCGGCTGGGAAGGGTAGCCCCCACCAGACCACCACCTACCCGTGAGGCGTGAACAGAAAGAAAGGAAGAAGGGAACAGACAAGGCAGCGGATGTGTGTTTCTTCTGACTGATGACGTCATGTGCTGGCTGCGCGGTAGAGTTGCGAGAGTGGACTGTGGAGGCGCGGCGGGGGCGGCTCGTGGGGTGCCGAGGCGGTGTATAGTACATTCCTATTCAAAAGAACACGCGCACGATGAAATTCCCGAAGTGACGCCCAGGTGGCGCACGTGCTCCAGCCCTCCAGGTGTGGCGAGGGGGGGCATGCAGGTGGCTTGGAGGGGCCGAAGCCACCTGGAGCCACCTGCCCGGGCCCAGGTGGCGCACGTGCTCCAGCCCTCCAGGCAGGTGTGGCGAGGGGGGCAGGTGGCTTGGAGGGGGGCGAAGCCCTTGGCGCCACCCGAGCGCTCACATGGCCACAGGCGGCGTTTGGAATCTACTCCAGGTGCTTTTTGCACTGTTTGCCCATGGCCACAGGCGGCGTAAGCCATCTGCTCCAGGTGCTTTTTGCACTGTTTTGCCCATGTCCACAGGCGGCGTAAGCCATCTGCTCCAGGTGCTTTTTGCACTGTTTTGTCCATGTCCACAGGCGGCGTAACCGTAAGCCATCTGCTCCAGGTGCTTTTTGCACTGTTTTGCTCATGGAGCAAGTGGCTAAAGCCACCTGCATTTTGTGCAAAAAGCTGCAAAGGACTCGTGGAGGCACGTGGCGCTTTCCGCGTGTGTCTCGTGCAAAATCCGGCATTTTGTGGCTTTCAGGTGGCACGACGCGAGTCAGGTGGTGTGGAGCCTCCTACCAGAGCCCATCTATGTCCATGCTCTGCTTGTGTTTCTTCTTCACTGATGATAGGGAAGCGCGAAGTCCTGACCGCTCCGACAAAGGTTCCGATGCGGTGGTGCGTTGCTGTCCTGGTGGGCGTACTCGCGGCGTTCGCCGCTTCCTCCGAGGTGTCGCTCCAGGATCAGGTCATCGAGG
>NW_005196912.1:0-1415 GCF_000372725.1 Emiliania huxleyi CCMP1516
ACGACATGGACACATACGATGTCGGTTGGGATTTCAGGTGGTTCGTATGAGGCGGGCCGACGGACGGACGGAGCAGCGCTGGCCGTTAGGCAAGAGCGGCTCGTTTCCCGGTCATCGCTCACACTTGAACCCCCCGCTTGTAGTGGCGCCCGTGGGCGCCACAGCAGGAGGCCCTCTTGGCATGTTCATGCCAACATCCACCCGAGTCTCACCTCGTACTGTCCATGGAAGCCCATGGCCGTGCGACGCGTCGCACGGCCCATCCAGCTAGACGCCGTTCCTCTCAGGATGGGCCGTGCACAGACGGCTGCGCGGACGGCGAGCCCGCCGAGGTCGCTTGGGAGGGATTGAGCGCGGACTTCAGGTTACACCTGAAAATCTGACGGTTCTCGCTCCCCATCGAGCTCTTCTTGCCGCACGGCTCTTTCTGTGTGCTGGCACAGAGCTCCGTGCAAGCAAGCTGCGTGATAGGAACGAGTGTATCGCTTTGACGGATCGACCGTGCTTGTTATCCACATCGATGTGACGCACACAGTGACACATCAGAACGACACATGCTCTCCCCCCCGCCGGGACGCAAAACGCTCTCGACGAGAGCCACAAGAAGGCGTCCGCACAGCAAGCCGCTCGTCGGACAGGCGTGCTCGCTCGATGTCGGCGATCGCATGGCGCACGCCTTGGTGGCGAAGCCAAAAACACCGGCAGTGGCCGTCCGCTGGCGTGAGCGGCGGCGGTCGAGACCTCACCCTTCGCGCCGACGACCTACCACCCAACCCAAGGACCCAACCCAACCCAACAACCCAACCCAACCCAAAAAGCACACGATTCTGAAGTTGGGCTCTCACACTCTCTCTCTCACAAGGAAGGAGGGATGTGTCCAGCACAGCTGGTCCAGCAGGTGGCACGCAACCTCTGGAGTCTGAGCATGAGTTTGAGGCGTGCTTTCGCTGCACTTCCTCGCGGCTGACCACAAACGACGAGCTAAGGAGCTTGACCCGAGGGTGGCTGGTAGAGGGTCCTCCCGGTCCTGTGCAGGGGTCTGATGTCGGCGCCTGAGTCAAGACACTCTCGAAGCAGCGAAGTCACGAGAATGCGGTACCTCTGTGTTTTGGTCGCGACGCTCGCCGGCGCGTCGGCGCAGACAACGGCCGCCGCACCGGCCGCACCGCCCGACGCCGTCGCCGCACCGACGCCCACGCCTGTGCCCACGCCTGTGCCCACGCCCGAGCCCACGCCCGCGCCCATCGTGCCCGCACGAGGCCAGTGCGAGGCGCTGCAGACGCTCTTTGAGAAGACTCGCGGCGCCTCGTGGCACAACAACTCGGGCTGGATGACCACCCATGTCAGCTGCTGCAAGTGGCACGGCATCACCTGCGACGCCGAGGGCTTCATCACGAAGATCGAGCTGCCCTTCA
>NW_005196911.1:0-1415 GCF_000372725.1 Emiliania huxleyi CCMP1516
GCCCAAGGAAGGAGGGCAGATCGTCGTGTCCCCGCCAGCACTCGAGAGGACGCGGAGTCTCCGCTCGTGCGTTGATGCGCTGCAGACACGGTACAGACACGGTACGATGCGGGTCTCACGCCCTGGCTGTGGTGATGGCGTAGGTTGGACAACCTCCGGCGTACCTGATCTCGCGAGGTCCGCTCTCTCGCTCTCTTCCGCTCCCTCGCCCTCTCGCTCCCTCTCGCTCTCCTCCGCTCCCTCGCCCTCTCTCGCTCCCTCTCGTTTTCTTCCGCTCCCTCCCTCCCCTCTCCCCCCTCCCCTCCCTTCCTCCCTTCCCCCTCTGCTGCTGCTGCTGCTGCTGCTGCCGTACTATCAAGGGGGAGGGGGGGGGGGGGGGCATTTCGGAGAGGCTCCGAGGGAGGCTGGCCCGCCGACCCCGCTTCGGCCTCGGCGAGGGTGCGGGTGCGGCGCGAGGAGGGGGTGCTTGGGGTGTGGTGAGTTAAGACGGTCCAGCCGGTCTCTTGTCATGTGGTCCTGAAGAGAAGAGTTGTCTCGTGATCCCCCCTCGATCTGTAAGGAATAAGGTAAGCGGTAAACCTTTCACCCACCGGTGCCGTTCTATGACAGAGTAGACGGTGTGCACTCGTCCTCGTTGCTGCTCTGTTGCTCTCCTCTGGCCCAGGAAGTAGGCATCGCCTGAGACACACGGAAATTTTGGTGAGACGTCTCTGTCTCACGGGTGTTTCGTCCCTGTCTCACTTGCATGATTTTTTCCGTCTCTCTGCGTCTCTCCAAGCGTCTCTCTGCTGTCACAGTGCTGAGTGTCAGTGTCGCCGGTGCGTCTCAGATGCGTCTCAGATGCGTCTCACATTCGTCTCTTTCGGCCGCGTATCACTCAGTCTCACGGCTGGGCTGAGACGTCACAATTCCTGAGCGAAGTGAGTCGTCTCACTTCCGTCTGAGACAGTGCTGAGCCACAATGAGACGTGGCGCAGGGCGGGGTTTGCGACGCCACAATCCGCTGCTTGACTGAGTCGTCTCAGGTCCGTAGAGACCATGCTGAGCCAACCTGAGACGTAATTGTGAGACAGTGGCGATTGGGGAGACTCAACTCAGGCTGTGTCTGAGGTGCGGCCTGGCGGGTCTCTGTGAGTGTAGACGAACCCCAAGCATAATCGCGCTCTCTGGCTCAAACGGCGCGTAGCCGCCGGTTGCTCTATCGCGCTCTCAGACGCAAACGGCGGGCGTAGCCGGTTGCGCTCGCGGGCAGGGCGGGGTTCGGGTTAGTGCCCAGCACTACGCTCTCGCCCTCTGTTCGTCGCGGCTACGCCCTCGGCTTGATGAGTACTTTGCACCGACCGCTCCGAGGTGAGGCGTGTCGGACGATCCCAACTAATCGCGCTCATATCGCGCTCCCTGGCCCAAACGGCGCG
>NW_005196910.1:0-1415 GCF_000372725.1 Emiliania huxleyi CCMP1516
TCGTCAGCGACGGGTCCCGCACGCCGCACGAGGCGCATGCGTGCAGCGGCAGCGCGTGCGCCATGCGCTCGTCGCTCCACTCGCCCAGCAGCCGCCGCTTCGTCTCGTCGGAGACGTGCACGCAGCGCTGCAGCAGCGCCGCCGTCTCGTCCTCGGGCCGCTCCAGGTCCATGACGACGTTCGTCGAGGCGTGGAAGCGCGTCTCCAGGTCGATGGCCGCCTGCTCGGCCGCGGCGAGCTTGCCCTGGTCGACGCACATGCCGCACACCGCGTGCGCCGGGCAGCCGCACTGGCCGCGTTGTGGGCGCACGGTCTTGGCGACCGCCGGCGCTGCGCGCCGGTCGTGCTGCTCACGCTGCCGGCGGCGCTGGTCGCGCGCCTGCCGATCGCGCGTGTTCGCGGCGGCTGCATCTCTTGCTCGTTTCGCTCGCACCCGAGCGGCTGTCGCCAGGCGCTTCAGGTCGGCGGTGCTGCGCGCGCGGCCGTCGGCCAGGCACAGCCACATGTCCTCCTCCTTAGCAGGCTCGCACGGCTTGCCGTCGAACTGCGGCTGGCGCCCGCGACGATGCTTCGCCCAGGCCGGGCACGATGGTGCCGCGACGAGCGGCGTCGAGGCGACGGCCATCGATGGGTCCAGAAGACTTGGAGACACTTCTACCAAAAAATCGAGCACAATTGCGTTACATGGGCATGGCCGGGGTTTCTGCACCGAACGATCTTACTTTCGGTCTATCGAAAGTGTTGATCGATAATGGGGGTATTAGGTGGTCGGGCATTCTGTTTTTCTCTTTCACGCATGAAAAATGTTTCTTTCTTTGTCACATCGGGCATGCAGGGGAGTCCTTACTCAGCACATTGTATACACGCAATTGTGGCGCTTTCTCTCTAGCTTTACCAGCCGACCCGCCCCACGCCCCGCCCGCCCCTCCCGCCCCGCCCGCCACGCCCGCCGCGTCCGCGCCTACCGACTGCCGGCACAGCGCCGCCGGCCGGCGGGAGGTTCGGCACCGCGCGAGGAGACTGGTAGACAAAGGTCGTCTGCGCCGCCACGCCTGCTCCAGTGTCGACGATCGGCAGCGCCGGACGGCGGCAGGCCGGGCAGTTGGTGTCGCGCTCCAGCACGCGCGGCGCACATGCCTCGCAGTACAGCGCGTGGCCGCACGCGAAGCGAACCGAGCGAGGCGCGTCGTAGCAGAGGTCACACTGGCGCTCCTCGGCCCCAGCCGTCTCCTCCACCGCCCCCGCCGCCTCGACCAGCGCCTCCAGCCGCGGCAGCGCCTCCGCGAGCGGCATCCGCTTCTTCTTCCGAACGAACGCCAGCCCGACCACGAGCCGCGCCAGCTCCTCGGCCTGCGCCGCCGACCAGCCCGCGTCGGCACTATTGATCGTTTCATACGGCGGTTTCAGTACTCTTA
>NW_005196909.1:0-1415 GCF_000372725.1 Emiliania huxleyi CCMP1516
GGAGGAAAAGGGGGGAAAAAGGAAACCCCCCCGCGACCGGCGCCAGAAGAAAGAGGAAAAAAACTGGGGCCGACCCCACCGGAGGGGATAAGGGAAAGGAACCAGAGGGACCGGAAGGGCTTCCCCGACAGCGACGACGAACGACGAAGAAAGGGGAGGGGACCGGAGGGGCGACCCTCAGGAGGAGCGAAATCCCTAACGCACCGAGCAGAGAGGGCGACGCCGGGACACGAGGGAACACAGGAGACGCTCCCGATGACGCGAACCGAGGCACGGACGCCGGCGGGGACAGGGAGGGCGACAGCGACGTCGAGGTTGACGCAACCGTATCGAGAGCGCCACCCAAAAAGGGGCGGACAGCCATGGAGGTCTCCGAATGGAGGGCGAACGGCACGATGCGAAAAGGCAGGGCGAGGCGGATGGAGAAAGAAGTGCCGAGAAGGCCATGGTGGAGGGGAGGGACGGGAGGACGAAAGAAGGGCGAGGAGGACGAGCGGCCCGCACAGACCGCGAGCAGACAGCGCCTGCTGGCCATTTCGAGACATTCGCCAAGAACGCTAGCTACATGGGAGGGCTTCGTGAAGGATGGACTGAAAAACATTCGAACAAAGAAGAGGCGACGGGAGGAACCGGCGGAGGATGCAGTGACGTGAGACACACACACACACACACACACACACACACACACACACACACACACACACACGCACACACACACACACACACACACACACACACACACACACACACACACACACCGCTCACCCACGCGCACTGGGCCTTGCACTTTGAATGCCGTGGGGCTCCTGTCGTCAGACGTGGAGACGCGAGGGTTGCCCCCCCTTGCCCCACCACCTCGTGTGTGTGGAGAAGTTTACCTTACCTTACCTTACCTTACCCACATTTTTTAGACATAAAGTCAAACAGGCAAATAGAGGGTGTGTGTGGTGTGTCTGGAGCGTGGAGGGTGGGTTGACGGAAATCGAGGGACGCATTGCTCACACCCTGTCGCTTACCCGTACCCGCGACCCGCCCTGACCTTTTCGCTGCACGTCCCCCGCCTCGCCGACAAACGCGCAGGTAAGGCGAGAGCGGCACAAACAGCTCTCACGTACTTTTCTCGGCGGCGAGGGCGGCGGAAGGGGTGCCACGTCCGGCGGGAACGGCGACATGCTCGGTGGCGGCTTGGGCACCGGCGGAGGCGGCGGCGACGGCGGCGGCGGCGGGGGCGGCAGCTGTAGCCACCAGTGTGGTGGCGGTGACGAAGGCGGCGGGTGCAGCGGAGGCGGCGGAAAGTGGGACGGCGGTGGTGGCTCTGGGGATGGGGGTGATGGCGGCGGCGGCGGCGGCGACGGTGGCGGCGGCGGCGGAGGCGGTGGTGGCAGGGGCGGGGACGTCAACGGCGTGCACAGATT
>NW_005196908.1:0-1415 GCF_000372725.1 Emiliania huxleyi CCMP1516
CGATATGTGCAACGCCGTGTCCTCTGGCAGCTTGTGCTGTGACGAGGGCCGCAGCCTGATCTCAAGCCTCCTGCCACTTGACGCTAGCATTGAAGGCGCAGGTGCCCCGTGTTTATTTTTGCCTTTCTTCGAGCTCATCGCGCTTGCCACCCACGCGCGGCACGTACAGAGGATTAAAGAATTCTGGGCAAAGACTGGTGCGCACTGGCAATAACACAGGATTTAATTAACGAAAAGGCAGCCACAGGCTCGCAGCGAGATTTTGCACTTGGAGCACTTGGAGTGCAGTCATCAACCGTACATCCAGGGCCGGGGAGCTCAGAAGCGCACCCAGCGGGCCGGATGATTGGCATCGGGTTGCGGGCAAGAGAGCCCTAGCCCCGGGGTGCGCTCTCTCTCTCTCTCTCTCTCTCTCTCTCTCTCTCTCGGTGCGCGTTCGCAGGGGAAGGGCCTCACAATCTGTTTTCTTTTCTTGTAAAAGCCACACCCCGCCGCGCCGCTCGCGCCGCTCGCGCCGCATCGCCGCCGCCTCCACCGCCGCACCCTCGCAAGACACGCCGCCGCCCAACTGCCTCCTCGACCTCCCCACGGACCTCCTCGTGCGCGTCGTCTCTCGCTGCGACCCCATCGACATCGCTCGCATGTCTGCCTCCACTGCCGCTCCCTCGCCAAGCACGCCGCCGCCCTATCGCCTCCTCGCTCTCCCCACGGAGCTCATCGTGCGCGCCCTCTCTCGCTGCGACCCCGCCGACATCGCTCGCGTCGCGGCCGTCTCGCTGCTCTTCTACGCCTCGCTCGCGCTGGAGGGCATCCGCTTGCGCCTGCAAGAGGCCGGCTACGAGCCGCCGGCGCAGCCGGAGGACGAGGGCTGCGCCGTGCGGTGGCTGTGCTTCTATGCCTTGCTGCGCGAGTCCAACCCGCCGGCGAGGGCGGCGGCGGGCCTTTGGCACAGCGTCTTCATCGATGGCGAGGGGCGGCTCTCGTCGTGCGGCTCGGCAGCGGAGGGCCAGGAGGAGGAGGACGAGAGTAGCGAGGAGGAGTTTCCAGGCCTTCTCGGCCACGGCGAGGGCGTGCTGCAGCTTAAGACGCCGACCCGTCTCCCTTCGCTCGGAGGCGAGCGTGCGATTGGTGTGGCGGCGTCACAATACTTCAGCCTCGCTCTCTCCGCGAACGGCGCCTTTGGTCCTGGGGCAGCGGCGAGGACGGCAAGCTGGGACACGGCGACAAGGAGGATCAGTGGCAGCCCAAGAAGATCGAGGCCTTTGCTGCCCAGCGCGTCGTCGCTGTGTCGGCTGGAATGCCTCACAGCCTCGCCCTCACCGCCGATGGCGCGCTCTGGAGCTGGGGCTGGGGAGAGGATGGCACGCTGGGCCACGGCGACGAGCAGAGTCAGCCGCTGCCCAAGAAGGTCGAGG
>NW_005196907.1:0-1414 GCF_000372725.1 Emiliania huxleyi CCMP1516
TTGTCTCTTGGCGCCTTGGAGTGCTGGGGGGGGCGACAGGGGGGAGGTGGCCTGAGTGATGTGTACGCCCACTCAGGATGTGTGGCAGCCCGCTGGCTGTGTGTCTTGTGAGCTTGTTTGTGTCTGTGTGTCGCTCGTGCGTGTCGTCATCATCTGTCTTGCGTCCACCCATACCGCGTTGGTGTCCAGTCCGAGCCTGACTGTTCTTCACCTTACTACATACATACATGCTACCGACGCCCAGTTGTACCATCGTTTATGTGACCTTGGGGAGAGCACTACACACGACGTGGGTACTAAGTAGGGAGATCCATAGTCAGCCAACTTCGCCGCACACCGGTTCAGAACGATAAGAAAGAAAAGGATGACGAGAGGGTCGGCGTTAGGTCCCCACCTGCACACGACACCAATTCTTGCCCAGCCCAGGTTATTTTATTTTTGCTTTGGCGGACCTCATCCTGAAATTCTGCAAAAACCTGGCCGGCCCCTGCCCTGCCCCTTCCTACCTACCTACCTACCTACCCTACTTCTGGGAAAGTAAAAAAGAAATCATGGGACGGTTGAAGGTGGGGTACTATACCAACTAAAGTGATGGTTGGTGGTACTCTCCTGCAACCACAGTCCTTCCTGTGACATGGCAGGCCACTCTCAAGCCCTACAAGCACCAGATCACCCACTTGGGGAGGGTTGACATCGTGATTTGGGCGGAAAAATTCTTTTTTTGCTGTGAAAATTCCAGCGTGGAGAGAGGGAAAACCCCGACGGGAGGGCCCACAGACCTACCCTACCTACCCCGGGATGAGGTCCGCCCAAGCAAAAATAAAAAAGCGGGAAGATCGTGGTTGCCACTGCGGGACGCGGCCACGAAAGGTGTGCAGACCCAGTTCCGGCGGACGCAGCGAGCGTCGGGACTCCGTCCCAGCAGACGAAGTCTTCCTCGTGGGCTCCACGGCCCGGATCGCGAGCTCGATCGATACGCGACGCGCTCGGCCTCCGCTGGCGGCTGCCGCAAGAGCGGCTGGCTCACGGCAGCGTCTCGCCGGTTGCCGGATAGGAGAGTACAGAACGTCTGGAGTGTAACTGTGTACGTGAGATCGGTTTTGATAACAAGCACGGTCGATCCGTCAAAGCGATACACTCGTTCCTATCTCGCTGGAGGGCTGGCACGGAGCTCTGTGCCGACAAACAGGAAGAGCCGAGCGGCAAGAAGGGCTCGATGGGGAGCGAGAACCGTCAGAAGAGATTCAGGTGTAACCTGAAGTCCGTCGTGACGCTCTTGTTTCCCCCCAGGTTTGACCGCGCAGCTTCCAAAACTCGACGATATCTTCCGGAAAGACTGAACATCCCGCAGAGCGGCAGCATGAGAGGCGCAGAGAGGCTGCGAGTGCTCGACGAGTCTTGCGAGCTGCGCGGT
>NW_005196906.1:0-1414 GCF_000372725.1 Emiliania huxleyi CCMP1516
GTACTGTCAGTCTCACGGCCGTCGCGCCTCGTCGTCCTGCCTTGCCGTCGCTGGGCGACTCGGAGCGCGATCGCCGCTCACGGTCCCAGCCCCGGCCGCACATGCTCCGCCTCGACGGCCGCCTCGCGCTCGCTCGAGGTCTGCTCCGCCCGAGCAGCGAGCTCTCAGGTGCGGGCTCTCGGGGCGCCGACCAGCTGGTAGGGAGGAAGGTCGAGCGCGACGCCGCGGAGCCAGAGCAGCGCGGCCGGGGCTGGGACCGTGAGCGGCGATCGCGCTCCGAGTCGCCCAGCGACGGCAAGGCAGGACGACGAGGCGCGACGGCCGTTGAGCGGAGAGGGCTGGCGAGCAAAAAGAGGCGCCTCCGGTACGATAGTGGGCCCACCGGCGAGCCGGAGGGCCGTGGCCGGAGGGCCCCGGAGGGGGCTTGGGGTCAGTTGTCGGAGGAGGCGAGAGATGAGCTGACGCGGCCTCTGAGAGTGGAGTCGGGACGTACGGGCTCACCAGGGGAAGGCCAGTCGCGGTGGCAACCGGACCACCACGACCTTCCACAGGGAGGGCCACGCCCCCCCGAGCCTGGAGAGGAGCCGGCGGAGGGGGGGGGCGAGCCGAGGACGATAGAGAGGCCGCGGGTGCGGGCGCGAGACAACCAGGGAGAGCGGGCTCGACCCCCCGGGGGTGGAACTGGTCGCGGCCCAATGCCACCGTTCTCGCCCGGGGAGACCTCGACCGGGCCGTCGACGCCCTCGGAAGCGGTGGAGCCGGGAGAAGCTGGCGGAGATGAAGGGCGGCAGCGGAGGAAGCGACACCAACAACGAGGGAAACGACCATACCGGTCGTCGCATAACGCTCGGGAGACGAGCAAGAGAGCGAATCAAGGAGGGTTGAGACCCTGGGAAGGCGAGGGGTGAGCCCTCAGGCGGGGGGGTCTACTCAGACGCCGACGCAAGTGAGTGTAGAGTGGTGGTGTGGGGCGTGCAGTATGGTGTTCATTAGCTCCGAGTAGAGGGGGCGTCCTGCAGTTAAGGGGAAACCCGGTACGCGGGGCTAACCCTCGGAGACCCGTGTTTACCTTAAGGCCCTTGCCCTGCGAACGCGCACCCCCGGGGCTAGGGCTCTCTTGCCCGCAACCCGATGCCAATCATCCGGCCCGCTGGGTGCGCTTCTGAGCTCCCCGGCCCTGGATGTGCGGTTGATGACTGCACTCCAAGTGCTCCAAGACACGTGCAAGAGGGGGTACCCGTTCCGCCCTCGAGCAGACCGAAGCTGCGTATCTCATCACCGCTCTTATTTGAGTATGATCACCGTACTCGTTTATTCACGAGGCGACCCCAGTCTAGGTTTCCTAGGGGCGTGCTGTGAATACAGCGAAGAAGACGACTGGTATCTGATACTGACCTGTTCCCACCGTCATCAC
>NW_005196905.1:0-1413 GCF_000372725.1 Emiliania huxleyi CCMP1516
GCCGGGGAGCGAGAGGGTCGGCCGGGCGGGTAGGTTGGGGGCGCCGCGCCCGGAGAGCGGGCCCAGGAGGCGAGAGGCGGCCTGGCGCGGGTTGCACCGGCTCCCGGGGCACACGGGGTAGACCTTCCCGCCTGGCTCGCCCTGGCCGCCGCCGCCGCAGGTACTGGCCGGGGAATGACAACAAGTACGCGCACATCCCGACGGAGGAGCGCCGCGCGACGAGCGCCGGCCGCGCCGGCCGCACCCTCCGCCCCTCACCCCGGTGCGGCCTCGCCCGCCCTGCAGGAGATACCGCTCTCCGAGTGCCTCAAGGACACGGTCGAGCGGTGCCTGCCGTACTGGGAGAGCGACATCACGCCGGCCCTCAAGCGCGGCAAGACGGTGCTGGTGGCGGCGCACGGCAACTCGATCCGCGGCATCCTCAAGTACCTCGACGGCATCTCGGACGACGAGATCACCAGCCTCGAGGTGCCGCTCCAGCCGCTGTGCGGCCGCACCGAGCCGCGAGCCGCGTCTGTCACGCGGCTGCGTTGAGAGCAGGTGCCCACCGGCATCCCGCTCGTCTATGAGCTCGACGCGGACCTCAAGCCGCTCCAGATGAGCGGCGCCGTCGCGCCCCTCTCGGGCCGCTTCCTCGCCGACCCAGAGGCGCTGAAGAAGGCGCAGGAGGAGGTTGCAAACCAGTCCAAGCTGCGCTACGGCGTGAAGTGAGGCGCCGCTTCGCCCAAAGGGAAGCCAGCCGCGCAATGCGCCGCCTTCGCCGCCCCGACAGCGCCAGCCCGGTCCAGCTGCGTTTTCTTTTCGCTTCGAGCGCCCTAGTGAAAGAATGCCGGTCGCGGCGGTTATATCACGGAAAAAAAGAATTTTTCGCCCGGCGCCTCTCCTTGTGGCGACACCCGCATCAGAGCTCAACAGCAGACTCGCCCACGTCCCAGCAGACTCGCCCGCTCTTGAACATTACCATGCTCGCCACTATCGGCTACGGCGTCGCCTCCTTCGTCATAGCCTTCGTCCTCGCCGCCCTGCTGGGCTCTGACGGCGGCGCGCTCTCGAAGGAATTTCCTTGGCAGTTTCGACTGGCCGCGGCGTGCCGCACGCCGGTCCTCATGCTGATCGTCGTGCCTCTCTCCTTTATCCGGGGCAAGTACACGCTGGCGAGGCGGCGGCTTCGCCGCTACCTGCGCGGGCCGGGCGGCAAGGCTGCCGCCATTCGCCATGCTGCTCACGTCGACTCGATTTCGGAGCAGCTGAGGGCATGGGACCGTGGCGGGAGGAAGCGCAAGCTGCGCACCGCACGGTCGAACTGGGCGGCCATGTCGACCAAGCTGGGCAGCAACAAGGAGGAGTGCAACCAGATCGCGCTCGGCCACATGAACGAGATTCTCGACGTGGACGAGGACGGCTTGACCCTCA
>NW_005196904.1:0-1413 GCF_000372725.1 Emiliania huxleyi CCMP1516
GACGGCCTCGCTGGCAGAGCGAGGCAGGCTTGCGGCACGCGCGAGCGCCTCGGGAGGGGCGAAGGCCGCGAGGCGGCACGCCATCAGCACGGAGAAGGCGCCGACGTTGTTGGGCGGCGGGGTGAGGGCGATGCCGAAGTGGAGGAGGAGGGCGAGGCAGACGCCGGCCACGGCCGTGCCTCTGCCGCCCACGCCCGCCGCCGCGGCGAGCAGGGCGAGGCTGAGGACCTATCCCCAGTCCTCAGCCATTGACAGGCTCGCAGCCATTCTCAGCAGGCCAACAGGGCGAGGGCGAGGACCGACTCGCCGAGCGCGACAGTGCAGGGTGCGGCGGCTACCAGAGACGCGAGCAGCGGGAGCGATAGGGTGTCCGGCAGGTAGGCGGTGAGGAGCTGCGCCACGTACGGCGAGGCGCAGGAGTAGCGGTGGTCGAGGAAGGAGCTGTTGAGCCTACAGGGACGGTTCTTGTTGCAGAGAAATGTCCGGGAAGCAGCCGTGGCGAGGAAGGAGCTGTTGATGCTTGAAGAGTGCGGCGGAGGAGTAGAAGAAGGCGAGCTGCCACCGTACGACACGGTTCGCGTCTCGCAGCGCAAACGAACGCTGCGCGTTGGAGAGGGAAATGGAGAGGCCGCCGCCGGAGCCAGAAAGCAGCTGGGCGACGAGCGAGAGGAGGAGGGCGGCGTCGGTCTGGGCGCACCAGAAGTGCGACTCCCATGCGTTGGGCCACGGCTCGCAGTTGGCGTAGATCCGCACCGCGAGAGCAGCGCACAGGACAGGCGGCCAGCCGGAGGAGAGTGCGCTGGCTGCAACCAGCAGCGCCTGCAGCCTGTCAAACGGGCTGGCGATGCCGGTGTAGAAGAGGATCAGCGCCTGCTGCGCGGCCCAGAGGAGCGAGAACGCGGCGAGGCCATCCCGTGCCATGTGTCGTCTTTTGTCGTAGGTGGTCAGTGGTGAAGGCGTCGTTGCTGGGTTCCCTGTTGCTGAGCTTGACTGTCGGGTATAGCCCCACTGGGAGTGGCTGCGGCTATAGCCCCACTGGGAGTGGCTGCGGCTATAGCAGACAGTGAGTTGACCTCCACGCTGGGTGTTGGACAAGCCTCTCTCTTGGAGAAAAGCCAAACGATAGTCGAGCGCGTCGGAGAGGTGTTTCGACACCGAGTGTTTGAACGTTTCTTCGCAGAAGAAACGTCGAGAGAAAAAATCTCTCGCCGGTGTTCACAGAGCTCTGTGAACACCGGCTACTCGGCCTTAGCCGCCGGTACGTCAACAGTGCGATAGCCAAGTATCGCACTGTTGGGTCCCGATGGTGTCCCATCACAAATTCGTGCTGTCGACAGATCATGTCCCTTGGTCGACTGCACCCGCCTTTGGACGGTTCTCCGACATGCTTAGATGAGTCTTTTTGTCTTTTTT
>NW_005196903.1:0-1413 GCF_000372725.1 Emiliania huxleyi CCMP1516
GTGCCGCCGCCGCCGTTATGGCGGCTGTCGACCTCGAAAAGCGGTTCAAGCGTGCAGAGTTCTGGGAGGCGCAGACGCCTCTGAGACGCCTCTCAGACGCCTCCCACTCTGCTCACCCATCCAACAGCTGGCAGCGCACTCGAAACCTCTGAGACATCACCGCTCTGCTCTCGCCCAAATGTCCACGCGTCCGACACGTGCACCATACAATCGCTGCGAGCCCGCGGACGCCAGCCGCCAGAGCGCTCTTAGGCGGGAGACGCGTCGCTGCTCGAGCTCGTCAACGTGCTCGGGAGGTGGGAGTCGTGCTCGGAGTGGCTCGAGCGGACGCGGTTCGCCGTCGTAGAGGACGCGCGCAAGGCGAGTCGCCACGCCGCAGGGCGCAGCGGTGGAACTTTCTCGGGACTTTATCTCGGAACCTTCTTGGAAGCGCTTTTAGGAGAACATGGTGCAGGGCGCATCGGTGGAGCGGTACGACTATGCGCGGCGGAACGGGCTCGTCGAGCGGCTCGCGATGGCGCAGAGCCCTAGAAGCGGAACACGGATTCTTGTATCCCAACCAGCGCTCGAGAGGACGCGCATTCAGCTGCATTATATTCAGCTGTGCCTGCTCCTTCCTCTAAATACTCTACACAACACCGTCTTTTCGACCTGATGTTGGCGTATCCTCCACGTAGGTGCAGAACGTGCCGCAGCTACCCTTTCGCGACGAGAGGCTCGTAGTAGCCGAGATTAGCCGAGATTAGCCGGCTACTCGCACCGTGGAATGCAGCGCTACCCTCGAGCAGAGGTCTTCCGACTGCGATGCTAGTCTCGGCTAGTCTCGGCGACTCTCGGCAACTCTCGGCTGATTGCGGCCTAGACGCCGAGTGCAACTCCCTGCCTAGCGCTGAGAAGGAGTGCACTATTCCACGGTGCGCCGATACACAGCGCTAATCCACGGTGCGCCGATACACGTTCCTTTATCCACGGTGCGCCGAATACACAGCGCTATTCCACGGTGATGCGCTATTCCACGGTGATCACACGCTAGGCTCGCGGGCTAACCTCGGCTCATCTCGGCTCACCTCGCCTCATCTCGCCTCACCTCGGCCAATCTCGGCTCTAGGCTCGCGGCGTGGGCCGGGAAGAGCGTGCGGGAGATGAACGCGATGCCGGTGAGTCATCATTTATCGCCTGCCGACTCCATTTATTGCTTGCCGACTCCATTTATTGCGGCTCCAACCCATCAGTGTGCCTGAGCGACATATGCAATTGCGACTCCAGCTGCGCGCCAGATGGGCTCTCCACAGGGCACTGCTGTTCACCATCGCCGCCGCCGCCGCCGCCGCCGCCGCCAACGCCGCCGCCAACGCGGAGGTCGGGGGTCGGGCCGTTCCTCGCCTCCAGGAATAACTAGCTTACCAACAGGTG
>NW_005196902.1:0-1413 GCF_000372725.1 Emiliania huxleyi CCMP1516
GGGGGGTTTTTTTGCCCGGGAGGGGGGGCCCCCACCGGAGCCGGCGTCCCAAAGGAGCCACTGGAGCCTCCATCCCGGGGGGGGGGGGCGCCCTGGCCCCTCCCGGTAGAACCTTTGCGAGGCCGGGGAGGCGGTTTTGTGAGCTCACGGTGGCCGTAGGCCGGGCCAAAGCTGGCGAGGGTGGCAGCCCCGAGCGCGTCGAGCGCCTCTCGCCTCTGCTCGATCCACCGGGTCCGGGCCGCGGCTGGCTCGCTCGCGAGCGAACGGCCGAGCACGGTCCAAGCACAAGAGAGGTGGGTGGGAGAGAAGCGGTCGCGCCACTGGCGATGGAGGCGGCAAACCTCGTCCCGGTCGGCATTGTTGAGCAGGTAGAGGAGGCGGCGCGGGTTGGGCTTGCGCCCCTCCTCATACGGCGCTGCCGCCGCGGTGCGAGAGGGCTTGGGCGGCCTGGTCGGGCCTGTGCTGCTGCTGTCCAGGGTGAGGAGGCATGCCGCGGCCGCCGACTCTTCGGCCTTCGCCCGTCGCGGACACCACTCACCCGTCGCGGTGTGCTCGGGACGACCGCCCTTGGACAGCAGCGACAGCGTGCAGCGGTGCTCCTGAGCTTGCTTTGGGCCGCGCACCTCGCAGGTGTAGTCGGCGAGGAGTGTGCGCGCTCGAGCAGCGTCGTGGAGAGCGCGCTTGGACATGTACACTGCACACACACATATATATATACCGTCGGTTCTCTATTTTAAGATGAGGTAAACAGCAATAGATCCGGGTGTAGTGCCGGATCAGTTCCTGGAGCCAGGGGGACCGATTCGCACTTGCCAAGGGACCAATTGCTGGAAGCCTGCGCAGCCTGCGCTCCGGCCGGCAGAGGGCTTGCGACCCGTGGCAGGGTGACAGCCCGCCGGTGGGCGAGCCAAACTCTGGCGGAGGCAGCCCGCTCAGCCCCAGGCGCCCCTCGAACCGGAGGGTGGTCTGCCGCCGCTGCGCGGTCGGCGCGCCGAGGGCGGGAGACATATCGCAGCTTCGCGCCACAGGTAACCTGGGGACCGATTCTCGACCCCAAGTTTGGCAGCGCGCGGGCACAGTGTGAAGGATCGATTGCTGTACAACGAGGGACCGATTCCGTGAGGGCCGGGTATCGATTAGGCCGCTTGAGGGCCGGATCTATTGCTGTTTACCTCATCTTAAAATAGAGACCCGACGGTATCCAGGCTCGCAGCTCGCAGCTGGGCGAGGCACTCCCACGCCTCACGGGGTCCCCCCTTGCCCGGGGGGCCGAGGGAACCCGAGATGCTGGGGCGAGCCCGGCGAGACTGCGTCAGCTGTTTTCACAGCAGGCTGGAAGTACCTCGCCAGGCTCGCAGGCACAAAGAATTTAAGTACACTTTCGCACACGCACGATTCAAATCGAAATCAGAA
>NW_005196901.1:0-1413 GCF_000372725.1 Emiliania huxleyi CCMP1516
GACTGGGAAGTGTTCGCGCAAGTCGGTGTCGCCGGACGCCGGCGTGCGGCAAGCAGGGTCGGGGGGTCCTCTAGCGTGTCTGGGGACTGGAGGGGCGCGGGCACGCGGCACGCGCAATCAAGTTGTACAGGTTCGGCACCGGGCACTGCCTCGGTATACAAAAGATGCTTGTGGGCGGACCGATACAGATCACAGATCACTCAAGTGTAAAAAAATAGGCTAGTTCCATTTCACTGTGGCACAGCTGGCGTTCCAACACCTTGATTACGACCATCGCGCGACAAACCTACATCTTCGAGACCTTCTCCTGAAGTTATCAGCACGCGGAAGTCACGTCAGCGTCAAACAAGCGACGTGCGACCTGTCAGTCCACTCCGCTGGGTCGCAGCTGCCTCTGCGCGTCCTGGGGATGTACCTTTGTCGCGCGCCGGAGACGACTCGACGCCGCTGAGATCGGAGATCAAGCTCTGACAGGTCGCACGTCGCTCCTTTGACGCCGACGTGACTCACCCGTGCAGATCACATCAGGACACGGTCTCGACACGCTCGGTACGACGCCTGCGACCCGTCTTGGTTCAGGTGGCACGACGCTCATCGCGCCTACCAGCGCTGCCGTACAGGTTGCCACGACGAGGTCGAGCACGCTTCTATACGCTCGCCCAGCCTTCCTTTCCATCCCATTAGGCAGCCTGGGAACGGTGGCGGTCAGAGGCAAAGCTTGCGAGGGGTGGTGGAACCACATGTCACGGCTACTGCCGGCTCGACCCCACGATAGCCTCCGGAGGCTGACTTTGAGGCACAATCATCGGACGACGTCGGCGAGTTGAGTCGCGCTCGCGGTAGCCAGATAACCTCTCATACTAGTATCATCGGCCATGGCCGCAGGAAGCGCGGGGGAGGGCGCTGGGAGCAACACGGAGCTCCGTTGGACGCGTTTTCAAGATTAGCGTGTCAGAGAGTGAATTGGAACTAGCCATAACTCTGTGCCCCTTTGCGCTTTGGAGTGTGAACGGGCTTCGTAGCCCTGCGGGTCTTCAGCTCCACAATGATTGAATCATTCAATCAACGACAATGGCCTCCCACGAGATTCAAATCACGTTGTACGATCTACTGTAGGACGAAATAATTACAATAAAATCGTCCCACCTCGCGCCACAAAAAACACGAATTACTCACGGTACAATGAACAATGTACGAAGACCTCACGGCCGGTCGTGCATGGTCACGTAAGGGGTCGCACTGCGTCTCTCCGGGCGTCGTCAAACTGGCCCATCGTGTAGCGCGATGCTGGTCACGGCCTTGTGGTGGCCGGTGTAGTGCTGCAGCGTGACTCCATCGGCCAGGTCCCAGAGGCGCGCTGTCTGGTCCGAGGAGGCGGTGACGAGGTAGGCCGAGTCGGCCGAGAAGACGGCG
>NW_005196900.1:0-26478 GCF_000372725.1 Emiliania huxleyi CCMP1516
TCTTCGCTACGACCTCTCTCAACTAAGGAATCAACTAAGGAATCCACTGGAGCAATCAACTAAGGGGTCTGGCAAGAGCACATGTCCGCATCTAGCTGCGGCGGACGAGTTCATGAGCATGAAGGCGAGCGGCACGCCGGTGGCGGAGCGCATCTGCTCCACCTGCAGCACGAGATTGCACGAGATTGCACGAGATTGCACGAGATTGCACGAGATGTGGCGGAGCGCATCTGCTCCACCTGCAGCACGAGAGAAGGGATGGCCGAGGTCTGGCGGAGGTCTAGCCGAGGTGTGGCCGAGATCTAGCCGAGGTGTGGCCGAGATCTAGCCGAGGTGTGGCCGAGGTGTGGCCGAGGTCTAGCCGAGGTCTGGCCGAGATCTAGCCGAGGTGTGGCCGAGATCTAGCGAGGTGTGGCCGAGATCTAGCCGAGGTGTGGCCGAGGTGTGCGCTGGCCTGCAGCGGGAGCGCGATCTCGTGCAATCTCGTGCGATCTCGTGCAATCTCGTGCACTCTGCAGCCTGCAGCGCGATGAAGTCGAGGAAGTTTCGCCCCTCCTTGAGGTCGAGTAGCGACTTGGCCTTCTCGAGGCCCATGCCGGTGCCGAGGCCGCCTGTTGTGCGCAAGTGGACTGGGTCTACCAACCAGTACTACACACTCAGAATCATACTACGGCTGAGAACAGTGATACTACTGTGCGCAAGTGGACTGGGTCTACCAACAAGCTACACACTCAGAATCATACTACGGCTGAGAGCAGTGAGACTACTGTTCAATGATAGCAGGGTCGCAGTGTCGTCGGAGGGCGCCCGGGTCGCCCCGGGGCGGGGAGGTGGGTGGAGGGCGGGCACCACAGTTGTACTGAGAATGGGACCGATCATTGAACGGGTGGGAAGTCGAATACGAGGCCGCCGTTCAGCTTGACCATCACCGTCGACTTGAGCAGCGCCGGGTCCTGCGGCGAGGTGTGGGGAGGTGTGGGGAGGTGTGGCGAGGTGTGGCGAGATATGGGGAGATGTGGGAGATATGGGGAGACTGGGAGATACGGGGAGAGAAATAGCAGGAGGCGGGTCCGGCAAGGCGGATGGTGGACGCTCTCGAGGCAAGGTGGAGGGTGGAGGTGCCTCGAGCGCGCGCTGCGGGCAGTGGCTGATTGGAGCGGCCCTCACAGCCACCACGGTGAGAGAGTGTGTGGCGCAGCAGGCGTCGGTCGGAGGCGTCGGCACCTCCGTGGTGAGCGAGGCGTAGTCGGGCAGCGACTCGACCGGCTGGATGCTCTCGCCCGGAATCATCAGGTTGGCGCCTGGGAGAGCGAGCGTGCGAGGGAATGAGCGGAGTTGCAGCGAGCGAGACAGGCGGGACAGCGGCCGGAGGGAGAGTTTGGCAAAGAGACGGAGAGAGAGAGAGAGAGAGAGAGAGAGAGAGAGAGAGAGCAAAGCGAGAGGCGACCCCGGAGATAAGTGAGGAGAGAGGAGCAGAGACGGAGAGGTCGTGCAGCAGCAACAGTGAGTGGGTAGCAGGCACGCACCGCTGGTGAGCATCTTGAAGTTGTACTTGAAGGCGGCGATTGCGGCGTTCGAGAGGCCCTCGGCGCGCATCTTTTCCTCGTAGGCGGGCCACGAGGCGTCGAAGGGGCTTTCGCCGAAGAGGTACGAGTAAACAGCGCCCATGGGAGCTCAGAGTGTGGAGAATCCCGCGAGGCGCTATGAGGAATCGGGCTTTGGGCGCCAGGAGATGCCGGCACAGCGCTTTGCAGGAAAATTCTTTTTTACAAACCCGAAAAATCGCTACGTTCCCGCCGGGGAAGTTTCCCGGCACACTGCAGGTGTGGCTTGTCACCCGCCGCGCCCTCGCCCGGCCGCCTCACTTGCGAAGAAAAATCGGGGAACTACAAGAGGTTCGTCCTCGCGGGAGTCGCTTAGGCGGCTCCCGTGGTGTTGTGTTAGTGGAAGTGCGCACCAGTCCCGTGCCTAGTGGCGAGAAGAGTGATGGTAAAATTCTTCCGTGTCAAATTCTTCCGTGTCGTGAAACTCGGCCGTCCCTCGCAATCGTGTCAATCAGACGCCTCGTGGCTTGCCCTTCTACCCTGTTCTACCACTGTTGCCTATCGCTATGTCTTCCGCGGTGGGGTACTCCGCCATCGAAGCAGCTCCGAACCGTCGCCTCCAGCTCTTGCAGCAGCTAACTGCTGCCGCCGCCCTCCTCCTCCTCGGCGTTGCACTGGATCGGACACTCTTTTGGGGCCCACCGAGGCGGGCCCTCCGACCTCTTCCTCCCAAAGCTCCCCTCATTGCCACTCTCCATTGCTCTCCTCCCCTCCCTCGGCAGCCTAGTTGTGTGGCCCGAAGACTACATGCCAAAGTGCCGGGACGGCGAGGCGCTCCGAGTGCCGCTGGAGAAGGCGTGCGCACGCGTTGAGGCGGCGGCCGGCAAAGAAGCGGGCGCGCGGAGGCGCCTTACCGGCGTCGCCACCGCCTACTCGTGTCTGCCTCACTACCGCATCCCAGTCACGGGCACCGACGGCCGAGTCACGTTTCCGTATCACTCGGAGACGCTGCTGTCGGAGGGTGACGAGCGCGCGACGATGGCGCTTGTCGTGCTGCATGGCGCCTACCGCGATGCCGACAGCTACTTCTGTGCCATGTGTGGCGGCCGGCCCTCGTCGACTGAGCGCCACAGCCCCGGCGCTCACACCGGCCTGTGGTGAAAGGTATGACATCCAGCATGAGCAAGGCTACCGCAGTGCGGGCGAGGTGCGCGCATCGCCCAGTGGGAGGGGCTGGGAGGGAGCGGGCTCTTCATCACCCAAGACCAGCAGGTGCTCGTCCTCGCGCCGGATTTCAACTATCGGAAAGACTTTGGCGTCAAGCCCGGCATCGCCCATCGCACCACTCCGCCCGCGGATTGCCTGCCCACCACCACAACCCATGGTGACCCTGCAGGCGACGCCTTCTGGAACACTTCTCGGCCGAGCGGCGATTGGCGCGCGGGCGCGCCCTCGTCGCCGGAGAGCGGGCATGGCAGGACAGTCTCGTCATTTGCGGCGGGCCAGCCCGCCTCTCGCTGGAACTGCCAAACAGACCATTCACTGGTCTCGCCTCTTGGGCAGGTGATGGACACCTTCGTCAAGCTGCTGAGCGACGAGCGGCTCTTTCCAAAGCTGGAGGCCATTACTCTGCTCGGCCATTCCGCGGGAGGCCAGTTCGTGCAGCGTTACGCGCTCATGACCGTCCTCCCCACGGCGCCCCGTGCGGGGCTTTCCGTGCGCTACGTCATCGCGAACCCATCGTCGTTCGCCTACCTGGACGCTTCACGGCCAGTCTACTCATGCGGCAAGTATGCCGCCCATTCTGGCGTAGCGCCGCTACCGCCCTCCACAGCCGCACGCTCCTCGGAGCCTCGTAGGTGCCTTTGCAACTACCGCGGCTGCACCTGCTCCGACTCCTGCTCGCCCACCGCTGCCATACGCGAAGGAGCCCTCCCCTTCAAGGCGCCCGGCCCGAGGCGCCCATGACGCCGCCCCATCCCCAGGTGCGCGCGTGCGTGGAGTGCGTGCCTCTCCCACGCTCCAGGTGCCGCACCGGGGATTCTCCGCCGACGAGCCTGGAGCCTTTGTTTGCGGCGACGAAGCGTACAACGCGTGGCCGTACGGATTGGATGGCTGGGTGGGGGGTGCCACGGTCAATCAGTCAATCGCCATCTACCCCGAGCGCGACGTCTCGTACCTCAACGGCCAGAACGATACCTGCAACGACGGTCTGCCAGAGTGTGACTCCGAGTGCTGGCAGAGGGATAACGAGGAGTCGCCGTGCTTCCGCAACCGGATGGACACGCGCTGCCCGGCGATGCTCACCGGGCCGTGGAGAAGGGCGCGCGGCGCGGCCTACATGGCCTTCCTGCGCAAGTTTTACGGCGCCCCGAGTTTGCATCGCCCGCAGCTCTGCTCGCCCTGCCCTCCGCACGGTGCTAGCCATGTCGTGCTATAGGCCGGCCCATTCACCGGCACTACGTGGTCCCCGGCGCCGGCCACGACGCGATGGCCGTCTTCGAGTCGGCGGCGGCGCTCTCACGGGTCTTTGGCAGCGGTGGCAACGGGAGCGGCAGAGAGGAGATATTGGAAGCCCGGGCGCTGTCTGGGCCGCGCGTGCGGCGCCGCTACCCAAAGATAGCGGCGGCGCTCGCCTCGGAGCCGGGCGATGATCTTGAGGAGGAGCTTGAGAGGGGGATGGAAAGGTGACGCATGGGGGCGTATTTCTTCTTCCTGAGACCGCTTGATTGGGACTGTGCAGGGTGCACACACACAGACGCGTGTGCGCGCGCATATACAACTAAACAAATGAGTCACACAAACAACCCACGGGCACACACCGACACACCTTCTCCAGATTCTTGCATTCTTCTCTCTCCAGGAACCTTGTGGTTCAAGCAATCTCCATGCATCATCCATCCATCTTCCACCTCCCGCACACACCCGACGCCCCCGCGCGCGCCCCACCCCTGCCGGGAGAAAGGGGAGTTTGGGACGGCGACAGGCGAGACACCTCGCACTCCATGTGTGCGAGAACGCAGCGAGGAATTAAAGCAGACTTTTTGTTCGTGGGCGGGGACGTGTTCGCCGGACACGAGAGACAGCAGAGCACGGAGCACCGACCACCTCTCACATCTTCAAACCGCGGTCACATCCGCGATCATCGTACAACGGGTCAGAGGACTGGAAGCGATCACACGTCACTCTGCTGGTTGGTGGCGGTGGCGCGCTCGACGATGTAGGCCTCTGCCAAGATGGGCTCCCACTTGGGCACCTCGTGGGGGACCACCTGCCTTGGGTCGATGTTCGCATCCACATTGCAGTTAAAGAAGAAGGCGATGGACGTGCGCGAGGCCTCTGCCGTGGCGGGTTTGAGCAATCGGTGGGGAGAGGAGCGGAAGTGGCCGTTGGTCCACCGTTGGAGCATGTCGCCGACGTTGACGAGGAGGGTGTCGCTGCCCGCACGGTTGGCGGGCAGCCATGCGCCGTCTGCGGCGCACACCTCGAGCCCTCCGACCTCATCCTGGGTCAGGAGGGTGAGCGCTCCCCAGTCGCAGTGGGCGCCGAGGCCGATAGCCTCCGCATAGCGTGCGTCCTCCACTGGCGGGTAGTAGAGCAGGCGCAGCTTGGTCATCGGGTCACTCGTGTCGCGGAGGAAGAAGTCGGGTGGCTTGCCAAGCGCGATCGCCCAGCCGCGCATGAGAGCCACCGACACGCGCCAGCACTCGTCGTGATACTGTACCAGCGGGTCACGAAAGTACGCGCCGAGGCTCGTCGGCCACAGGGCTGCGAGCTCGCCGGGCTTTGCGCCCGGCGGCAGCTGTGAGGTCGCTGGTCGACCGAGGATGTACGACTCCTTGAGATCACCCATTGTCTGCTCGCCATCAATGCCCTCGCCGAGGCGGCTCTCGTCAAGCTTCTGCGCACCGCTGGGCTCCCATCCCGTTCCCTCGCCAGCATCTGGATCGGCTCGCACAAGCAGCTTGTGCTCCAGCGGAAGATGGAAAAAGTCGCCACACGCACGCATGGCGCCAGAAATGCAGGATGGCGCGATGCCGTGCCCCGAGATGTGGAAAAAGCCATATTCACGGCTGGCAGAATCGAGGCTGCGAGCGGTCGTCTCTTCGTGGGCCGACGCCACAGCTGATGCACTGGCGCTTCCCGACACGAGCGGCTCGATGTCGATCACCGGCAGCGCACGCTTCGCACTGCTCATGCATCTGCCGGGCAGCGTGCTGCACATTCGGCCGAGAAGCCGTCCTCGCATGTTCGCCTTGTGGGCGTGATGGTGGCTCGGCGCCGATGAAGTACGCGCTCGCGAGTGGCTGTCTCGTGTGTCTCTGTCGCGAAGCGATCGAGG
This sequence comes from Emiliania huxleyi CCMP1516, assembly GCF_000372725.1. Lineage (NCBI taxonomy): Eukaryota > Haptophyta > Isochrysidales > Noelaerhabdaceae > Emiliania > Emiliania huxleyi. Next base: position 5,887 of record NW_005196900.1, read on the forward strand.
CTCTCCGACAACTGTGTCCCTCTGCACCCCAGAAACCTCGATAGGCGAGTCAGTCATTGGACTTCTAGGTATATTGTTGGACTTGCTGTTGTTGTTCGTGTAAAACCAGCCGAAAAAGGGAATGTACGTAAGAGCTACATACACTGAAAAACCACAGGGCTGGTCCCTTTGTTTTTTGCAAACTCGCGCCGGGTCGTTCGTCCTCGAGGAGCTCCTTCGATTCTGGCGAGTAGAGGCCCCGCCCACCCAGGGTACCCCTCGCCGGGGCTCTGCTCCAAGAGACCTCGGGAGTGCGAGCGGTGCCTCTACTCGCCAGCAAAGATTGCCTGTCGTGCGAAAAAAGAAATATCGCGGCCTCGGCCGTCCGCCAGCGGTCGTCCTCGAGGAGCTCTGGTCGCAGCGATCGCAGCTGAGAGATCTGCCGCGTCTCCCGCATATCGATCGCAGCCAACATGGCTCTCCAGGCGCTCTGCGGGCTTGTGTCTGCACTTCCAGCTCCGCTTCCTGCCGTTGCCGAGCCCTTGTGGCAAGCCGCCAGGGACGCTGAGACTGAGATGGACCACGACCATCAGAATGCGCGCATCACGAAGTTTGCAAAGGACCATCAGTACATTGCCGACAGCATGCAGAACGACCCGGACCTTCATGCCCTCTGGATGAACGGCGTGGCAGCGGTAGCAGACAGCTGGCAGGCCGAGCGTTCAGCCACCGACACGGTGTCCGACGAGACGGCGGACGCCTCCTCCAAGGTGGTGCCAGGTCCCATCAAGGCGATAGCCGCGTCGACGGTACACCTCCTTTTTGAGACGCCCGAGGCCTTCGCCTGGGAGCGGGCGCAAGCGTCGGCAATGTCAGTCGCGCAGGCTCTCAAGATCGGCGACCTGGAATACGCCGGCCCCCTCCCTGTCCGCTGGCGGCACCACAGCCTGCCTCGCGAGGAGGGTGTGGTGCTCAAGCTGACGGCGGCAATACCGGACGCGCCGCCACCGGAAGGCTCGGACGGCTACCCCGTGATCGTCTTTCCAAACGCCTTCTCTCTCACAGTCTTCATGTTCTCGTTCAAGCAGCACGAGTGGGCGACCAAGGGCTTCATCGGTGTCTCATACCTCTCGAGGGGGTGGTACGAGGCGGGCGGGTACCCCGACATGGGCGGCCCGCTCGACATGGATGACGCCTCCGCCGTCATCGACATGGTGGAGGCGCACGCTTCCGAGTGGGGCGCCGACCCCAGCGCTCTCGCCTTTGCCGGGCTCAGCTACAGCGCGGGGCTCGCCGTCCTCGCCGCGGCGCACGACGCGCGAATCAAGGCGGTCGCCAGCCTCTGCGGCTGGGGCAACCTGACCAACGTCGTCGACCCGCAGGGCGCGCCAAATCGCTTTTACATCGAGGGGATCAAGCTGCTCGCGGACATTGGTGCTTCGCGCCTGCCGGCGGAGCAGATCGAGCTGCTGGACATCTCCATCCACCATGCCAGGTCGAGGGAGGACTGGAACAGGGACGCGCCCCGACTCATGAGCTACGTCGACCAGCGGTCGATCGAGCGCTTCCCAAAAAAGCTCTGCCGAAGAGGCACGCCCGTCTTCCTCGCTCTCAACGCCGACGATGGGCTGCTAACCTCGGACGCAGGACTGCAGACTCGGCAGTTCCTCCACGGCGCCGGATGCCGCGTCTTCACCATGGTGGACGAGGGCGAGCACGCCTTCTCCGCCTTCCCGAACCTGATGATCCCGTCGACGATGCTCACGGCGTTCCCCGTCAACGAGTGGCTGATCAAGGGGATGGGCTACCGGCAGCCGCTGTGGCAGCGCACGTTCGACTTCTTTGACACCTTCCTTCGCGGCGCGCATGGCCGATTCGAGGAGGAGGCGCCCATCCAGTTCCAGCTTCGCTCTTCAAAGACGGGCGTGGGCATGTACTTTGCGGAGCCAACCTACCTCGGCTTCGAGGAGTGGCCGCCAAGGCGGTCGGTGGTCACGCCCACGGCCTTCGCGATGACCGACTCGGGCGGGCTCATCGGCAGCGTCGAGGGCGTCGCTCATCGGCAGCGCGCCCCCGGCCTGTGCGACACCTCGATCGCCTTTGGGACCGCGTCAGGCATCAACCCCGGGGTGCCAATCCTCGGCACGGTGCTCAAGACCACCGGCGGCGTCCAGTCCCGCACCTTCCTCGACAAGGTGAACCGGACGGCGGCGGCCATCTACCGCACGCCACCGCTCGAGCGCGGCGCCACCATCTGCGGGCTGCCGAACGCGAGCCTGTCCGTGCTCCCTTCGCGCGCCGGGCGCCCCCCCCACTCCCCGGGCGACCCTCCAGAGAGCTTGCCGCGTTTCCAGGTCCACACAGTGCTGTTTGACATCGAGGAGGACGGGAACAGCGCCAAGCTGCTCACGTCTGGCGTGCGCAACGTCTGGATGCCCGGCGTCGCAGGCCTGAATGGCGGCTGGGCGGGCCCTGGCACCGAGCTCACGGTGGGCATGCACGCTCTCTGCGTCGAGGTGCCCGCCGGTCATGCGATCGGCTTGGGCGTCGACCTGTTCAACGTCTACTACACGCCCGCGAGCACGGACCCGGCCCTTCGGCTCGGCCTCTCGTGCGATGCCCGCAGTCGCCTCGCCCTGCCAGTGGTCAACAGCGGCGACGGTGCCCCTCAGACCCACACGCTTCTGTGAGAACCCCGGTGGCTCTGAGGTCTCATTCGAGTGAGGGCGCATGGATTGTGCATGACCGCATGTGCATTAGTGAGGCATGTAGGGGTCTATTTACTTCGCTAGGAAGGCAGGTGTGCTAGGGCGAGTTTTCCTACTAGAGATGGACATGTGCATGTGCATGTATGTGTAGTGTTTCCAAGTTTTGTCGTTGTGTCTTTTAGAGAGGTGTAGGTAGGGTACGGGCTCTCGGCGAGGCGGACGGGGGTTGGGAGCGAGGGGGCGAAAGTGCTCACGCAGTGCGGTATAGAAGGTGAGCTCGGGGCGCGTGAGCCGGACTTGTGAGCCGGACGGCATTTCTCTCTCTGCGTTCTCGCACATGGAGTGCGAGGTATCTATCTCGACTTTCCTCCCCAATCTGTCACTCCCCTGTCTCCCAGCCGGGGTGGGGAAAAGGGGGCGGCGGGTGTGCGGGATGTCTGTCTGTGGGGGCCCGAGAGCGATGTCCGTGTGTCCGCCTTGCGTTTGTTTCATAACACATCGAAGCTAGCTCAAAAAGAACTCGGGGTGGGGCGCGCGCGGGGGCGGCGGGTGAGCGGGATGCCTGTGGGCCCGAGAGCGATGTGCGTGTGTCGTCCTTGCATTTTTTTGAGCTAGACTTCGATGTTAATAGAAACAATCGAAGGCACACAACATAACGCCACACAATTTCTTTTTGAGAGCGCCTTCGTTGTTAATAATACAAGCCCAATGGTCCCTTTCGAGCGGTCCCCTGTCGCAGTCGCACACACGCACACGCCGCACCGCACCGCGCGCCCGCCCTCTTCGTTCCCCCCTCGAATTCTCCGGACCCCGACAGGCCGCCCGACGTTGGGCCTCTGTCCCGCACGCCCCCGCCCCTTCTGCCCCTCGCTCACACCCCGGCCCGACACGCACATACAAGACAAACCCGGCGTCCTGCTCTCCAAAAGAAAAGAAAAACATTCGAAGGCTGGCTCAAAAGGTGAGCCCTCCGAGAGCCGTAGAGGCTAGAGCTCTAATACCACTTACTCTCAAAACCGTACACGTACAGATCTTTCGCTTACACCGTGTTACAGCGGTCGACATGCATAGAGCCGTATGTCTGATGAGGTGTGCATAAACCAGACACCACTATGTTATATCATAGGATATTAACATACTGAGATACCAGGCTCTTCCCTGGCATATCAGCTATCAAGAAACCGTCTGACTTATAGGAGGAGGAGCTCTGTATTCTGCTTTTTCGACACATCCCACAGAAAACATCCGGGCCATGGGAATATCGGTCCAGACACTCTGGGTTCTGGTTTTTCGAGGTGTGAACGATCTCCCCGTGGAGGGGTCATTCCGGCGGAATGACCCTTCATTAACTAATCGGATTCCGAATGGGTCGAACGGGAGTACTAAGACAGCAGCATGTTCTGGGTGGGAGGAACCCTTGGGGGGAACCGTTTTATCGCTCCAGGCATTTCGGCTTCTGGTTTCTGGTTTCTGCTCCGAAAGCGAGGTTGGCGGCGCGCCGCGCTGCCACGCACTTTTGTGGCTCACGGGAGGGAGGCCTGCGATGCGGTCGAGTCCGCCAGGCTGCCGCGATCCCGAGCGGAAACGCCGTGGCAGCCAACATGGCTGCCTCGTGCATCGGACGCCGACCGGCGGGGCCGTTGCTTGTCATGCCCAAGCCCTGAAAGGCTGAGCTGTGAAAGCAGGCGTTGTGCGAGTGTTTTGAGTACCTATCACATATCAATAGAGTGTTTGGATCTACTCTGTTGGAGACAGAAAGAAGCTCTATCACAACGTCGGCGGAGCGGCCAATGCGCGCGGCGATCTTGAGGGCACCACCAGGAGCTGGCAAGGCCTCATCGCACGCTACCACACGTGCCGATCCGTGCCGAGATTTACCCGCACCCGGCGTTGACACTCATCACCAGTCGCGACCAATCGGAGCAGAAACCAGAAACCAGAAACCAGAACGCAGAATGCATGCCGCTTTTTTGCTGTTCCCACTTGAAAAAAATGGGGGACACCTGTTCATTGGCCGGAATGAGCTCATTAGGACGAAGCGGGAGATGTATTCACACCGCAGAAACCAGACCCACAGGCAGATCCCACGGGAAATCGAGGCGGGTGTCCCAGAAAACAGAGATCCCAAAAAAACCAGAGAGCGCCGCAGAAACCGACCGACCCCTGGGTTTTCGGCTATGGGAAACCGCCATGGGAAACCGCAGCAGAAACCCGATGGGAAACCGAGGTCTGGTGTCTGCTTTGTGCACGAATGTGTCTGATCTCTCTCGTGTCTGAGCGACGTGCGGTGCATATAGTGCATTGTGGAGAGAGAGAGCACACACACCGACGCGAGGCACACGCACCACCATATTGCTCATCCACCGCACACCCGTAGGGAAACCGCTGCGAGGCGCGAACTAGCGCTGCTGTCCATCATATCACATTGCGCAACACATCGCCGTCGGGAGAGTCACTCAAGCCTCAACCAGCTGAAGGTGATAGGGGGGAGCTCGCAGGTTCAGCGGCCGCGAGTGATCCCAGTGCCGCAGCCGGCCGCGCGGCTCGTTGGTGACAGCAAAGATGGGGACTTGCCAGCCCAGGACGCGGCTCAAGTGGGAGCGCAGTTGGCGCAGGACGGGGAGGTCCCGGCCCTCTTGGCCGGTGGAGCGGAAGAAGAGCAGCCCGGCGAGGCTTCTCGCCAGGAGGGCCTAGGCCTGAAGGCGTGCCGCCCTGCTTGCTCTAGGTGAAACGTCTAAAGGACGAAGATGCACGGAGGTGCGACCAACTCTGCACGACGGGCGGAGAGGACGGGCACTAGACCAGGATCCAGGAAGGACTGGGAGAGTGTGAATGGAGGGACACGTGTGGTTCAGACGTCCCCCCCCTCGACGTAGTCGAGTCACTCACATGGATAGAGAGGAAAGTGTCCCTCTCGATGGGCGATGGGGCATGGAACATGCACGTGGAGAGTCTGTGGCTCTCGTGGGGGGCGCGGCGCTGCTCGCGGCATGGCGCACGCGCTCATGTCTCGGCGAGGAGACTCGCTTCCCGTCTGATGGGGAGGAAGGCTCCTTGACATTCATGATCTTGTCTCGCAGCTCGAAGAAGCGCTGGGGTCTGAGCGGCTTCGTGAAGGTCGGCGAGGTTCTCGTCGCTGCGGACAAAGGGAACGCAGACGACTGGGAGAGTGTGAATGGGGTGCTTGCGCGGTCTAAGATCAGCGGGAGCCTCTTACATCGAACATCGTTGCGATGAGCTGATTGGGATCGCAGAAGTGCATGCCAAGCACCGCCACGATCTTGAAGCAGAACACATCGCAACCGCATCGTCCGCACTGCCATCGGCATGCCGCGCCCGCCGCTTCGCCGCAGCCGCCTTAAGGCACGCATAGCGGCAGTGGTACGTTGCGCGTACTTGAGCAGGCGTTGCGCGCCGCAAGTAGCGCACTGGCCCTGGGAGAAGGCGATATGGCGTCGTGCGCGGCATACGTTGGTCGGGACGCGTCCAGGTATTTTTCGGGTAAACCTGGACTTTTGCAGGTATACCCGGGTTTTACCCGGAGTTGGCCTTGGTCGTCTAAGTTCATGGCCCCCGACCCCCGACCATACAGCGTCTAAGTCTGAGCCCGGCTCCGTGCGGGGGCTAAGTTGAGCGCTCGCTCGCTGCAGAGGCTAAGTGTAGAGCGACCCTCTAGCCCTACTACCCAACCATTGTGCGGAGTGTGGTGCGTGCGGTGTGGTCTGTCAGACTGACAGTCACCGTCTGTGGACCTGTGGACGGTGCGCGCAGAATGTGGAACCGATTGAGAGGTGCCGGAGCTGCCGTGTGTGGGCACACGTTGTGTGGTGGCACGTGAGTGAGAGAGAGCCGGCGCGCGCAGCGCGCGGCACGTTTTTTCATCCAAACAACTGTGAACCGGGAAGGCCTGCGCAACCTCTATAAAGCCGTAATACGGGCTCTAACTACATCTCGAGCGCCGCGTCCTGGACGTCGAGCGCGGGGGCCGCCGAGTCGGAGGCCGGCGCCGCCTCATTGTCGACGGCGGCGGCCGCGGTCGCAGCATCTTCCGCTGCCTCTTGTGCCCGCTCGGCGATGGCGGCCGCCTTTTTGCGCGCGCGCCGGTCCCGCTGCTCGCTTGTGCGGTCGCGTTTGCCACGCTTACGCTTGTCTATGCGTTTGCGTGGTCCACGCTTCTTCTCGTAGTTGCGCTCGGCAGCCTTCTGGGCCTCGCTGCGGGCCATGGAAATCAGTGGCCCCTCTTGTGCGATGGCGGCTAGGATGGCAGCCGCCTTTTTGTGCGAACGCCGGGCCTGCTGATCGCGAGTGCGGTCGCGTTTGCCGCGATCGCGATTGTCTTTGCGCGGCAGACGCTTCTCCTGCTCGTATTTTCGCCAGGCAGCCTTCTGGGCCTCGCTGGCCATGGCTGCCCCACCGAGACCCTCTCTCTCTCTCGAGGTGGATATTCCTATCCTTGGCCGCGTTGGGTAGCGAGACCCGAAAGAAAACGTGCGCCACTGTGCAACGAAGGACCGCTCGCAGAGGACCATTGGGTTTGTGTGAGTATGTGTGCGCGGGCGGCAGCGGTGGCGGCTCGCGGGTGGAGGTGGAGGCTGGAGGCGTGGTGGGTCTTTGAGTTTATTTCATGATGGACTACGAGGAGTGGGGGTCAACCGGGAGGCAGGGGGTTCAACCAGGCGACGGAGGACCGTGGGCCATCGCGGGGACCGTTCGCCCGGAGGGCGTACTGGGCTGATCCGGATGGTCTCACCCGGTGGGTGGCACCGAGGCGTCTGGGACGCTCAGCTCTACCTTAAGCTCCTGAGGGGCGCGTGGTTGTAACCACGTAGTATGACTACAGCCCACCACAGACACCCTCCCTGCTCCACATGTGTGCACACTCCCTCACCCTCTCCTCTCTCCTCTCTCTCTCTCTCTCTCTCTCTCTCTCTCTCTCTCTCTCTCTCTCTCTCTCCTCTCTCTCCTCTTGTCTGTGCTGTCTGCCTGACTCAGGCACTCAATCTGCCGATGCGTGATTGTGTGTGGGCTGCTCCGAGGGGGCCCTCTGTGCGATCCGACGGGTAGGGGGGCTGTGCCCGGGCGGTGTCCGGTGTGGAGTCCCCTTCTGATCCCGCCTGGGATGTTGGGTGTGAGGTTGTGGCGGCTTCGATCCCAAGGGGGGGAGCTGAGAATCTCCGCAGACATCCAAAACGGGCCGTGCCGCGTTTGTGGTGTCTTCTCAAGCACTAGCATCCGGACGCCGCACTCGAGCGGGCGGGTCACATCTATGTGGGCCCAGTGTGCGCACTAGGCGCATATGTAGGGGGTCCTTGGAGCACTTGGTCCACAGCGCCTCAAAATCCACCAGTGTGGGATTTCGCGCAATCGCTTGACTCTGAAAAGCTCGCATGTACCTCCTGCGAGCGCTGTGATCGCCGCAGACTGGCTCCGACTTGACGGCGGCATGGAGACGTGATGCCTCCATGCCGCCGTCAAGTCAAAATCGACATGCGAGTCGATCTTTGGCCCGCCAGAGGTACATGCGGCGTTTCGGGCGACAACAGCGCTGTGACCGCGAAGTGGCGGTGGACATGCTCCCATGTTGCCGACGCGGCGCCGGAGTGGCCGGCGCTGCTCGCCGCGACCACGACGGCTACTCCGATACTCCGGGCCGACCCGTCCTACCCGACGGTGGCACTCTTCCACGTCTCGCTCACGCTGAGAAAAATTCTGAAACGTCGTGCAGCAGAGTCACCGACGAGTCGGTCCGCGTGCCTCCTCGTGTCCCGTACCGTTCTCACACATCCATAAACTCACTTTGGCCTCACTGAAGCGATGCCTGAATCCTGAATCCTCAGATTTTAGATTAGGACGCTGTGGACCCCCTAGCATATCGTGCTAGTGCTATCCTGCCCTATGGGAGGCAGAGGGAGGGGGGAGGGGGGGGCAGAGGTAAGGTGGGGTGAGACTGGGGAGGGCCTCACTTGAGTCTTGACCCTCGCACACGTGTGACCTGTGACCACGGCTTTTCGCTTTAGCTTTCCTCGTACACATGCGTACGCTCGGTAAACACAGAAAGCCTACCGCGGCCCACCGGCACCGCGCGCGGCGGCAACAAGAACAACAGCGCAACGAGATCTGACCGTACAAGCGCCGACGCCCCAAAGCCAAAGCCTGTGCTGTAGTCCGCCACACCTTCCGTATGCTCCCTGCGGGTCGACCTGCGCGTCAGACGTCCTCCTCGTCCGAAGCCGGCGCGGCGCCGTAGCTGCTGTCGCCACTGCTCTGGCGGAGCAACTTGCTCGCGGCGCGGTTGCGGCTGCTCTCTAGTGACGACTCACGCAAGCCCACCCTCTCCTCCTCGGAGAGGGCGTCGCGCAGCGGCGCCTACAGCCTCGGCCGATCTCGGGCTGACCTCCCGCTCCGGCGGCGGCGCTGAGAGGGTACTCTCTCTCTCTCTCTCTCTCTCTCTCTCTCTCTCTATGTGTGTGTGTGTGTGTGTGTGTGTGTGTGTGTGTGTTGGGTGGTTGGGTTGTCGCCTGCTGGTAGAGCGAGCCGCCGATAAGGCAGAGCAGCAGCGACGCGATGCCTACAGGGAGATCGTGGAAGATTGTGGGAGATTATGGGAGATTGACGAGGCAGAGCAGCAGCGACGCGATGCCGTACGGCGAGGCGTGCTTGTCCCAGATGAGGACGTTGACTGTCACGGTGAGCATCTTGTTGGTCACCTGCGGGAGAGAGATCAGCCGAGATCAGCCGAGATCAGCCGAGATCAGCCGAGATGAGGTCACGGTGAGCATCTTGTTGGTCACCTGCGGGAGAGAGATCAGCCGAGATCAGCCGAGATCAGCCGAGATCAGCCGAGATCAGCCGAGATCAGCCGAGATGAGGTCACGGTGAGCATCTTGTTGGTCACCCCCACGACCGTATACGCGGTGGCGGTGATCAGCGACTGGCACCAGAAGCCGGACCACGAGATGCCTACAGGGAGATCGTGGGAGATTGTGGGAGATCGTGGGAGATTGACGAGGCAGAGCAGCAGCGACGCGATGCCTACAGGGAGATCGTGGGAGATTGTGGGAGATTGTGGGAGATTGACGAAAGCCGGACCACGAGATACCTATCCCGACCAGGCAGGAGAGCAGCAGCCAGCTGCCGCCGACCGGAGACAGCTCGATCGCCTCGAGTCGCGCGCGCGTGAACTCGCCGCTTGCCACGCCCACGAGCAGGGTAGGCAGGATCGAGAGCGAGTTCGTGTATAGCACCGGCGTCCACAGCGACCTATCTCGGGCGATCTCGGGAGATCTCGGCCGATCTCGTGCGATCTCGTGCGATCTCGTGCGATCTCGTCCGATCTCGTCCACCGGAGCGGGATGCAATCTCGTGTGATCTCGTGTGATCTCGTGCGATCTCGTCCGATCTCGTCCACCGGAGCGGGATGCAATCTCGTGTGATCTCGTGTGATCTCGTGCGATCTCGTCCGATCTCGTCCACCGGAGCGGGATGCCCGTCACCAGGAACTTTCCGTAGGTGAGCTGAAAGACGAGCACGGCCCACCAGACCTGAGGTGAGTGTACGGGAGGGTGGGTTCGGGTACCGTGGGGGTAGGGAGGGGTGGGTTCGGGTACCGTGGGGTAGGGGAGGGTGGGTTCGGGTACCGTGGGGTAGGGGAGGGTGGGTTCGGGTACCGTGGGGTAGGGGAGGGTGGGTTCGGGTACCGTGGGGTAGGGGAGGGTGGGTTCGGGTACCGTGGGGTAGGGGAGGGTGGGTTCGGGTACCATGGGGTAGGGGAGGGGTGGGTTCGTGTACCATGGGTTGGGGGAGAGGGGCGCTAGGTCGGCCTGCGGTGTGAGTAAGGGAAGGGAAGGGGTGGTACACTTCCCCCCCCACACACACACGAAGTGGTGGCGCAAGGGGGGCAAGCAGCCCCTCGCATCTCCACACGGTGGCGCAAGGGGGGCAAGCAGCCCCTCGCATCTCCACACGGGCCGGGGGAGCCGGCACGGACCATCCAAAGTGCAAGGCCCTGTGCTGCGTCGCACAGACGCCTGTCGCGCCACCACGCGCCTCCCCGCCTCTTCGCCTCTCGAGCCAACCTCGCTGGCATCTACCCCACCAGAACCGACGCCCAAAAGTAGGCGCGCACACCCTTGACGCGGAACTCGCGGTCGCAGGCGATGTACGCCACTGCACCGGCGGTGATCAGCAGCAGCGCGGCGCAGGAGCGGGCCGACGGCACGGCGCGCCGGTAGATGAAGTGGTCAAAGATGCAGACCTGCTCGGGCGATCCCGTGTGATCTCGGGCGATCTCGTGTGATCTCGTGCGATCTCGTTCGATCTCGTTCGATCTCGTGGGATCTGAGACCGCGAGCGGCGTGCACGAGCGGAACACGATGACCGTCTCGACGTTGGCATCCTGAGGAGGTGGCAACGAGGACAGCAACAACAAGAATCAGAAGAAGAAGAGTGATAGGACGGCGGCAGTCTCACGTTGGCGTTTTCGAGGGAGACGCAGGGTCATCGAGTGTCTGCAAAGGCACTCTCACGTTCGCACGAGATCTGGTATGCCAGAGGTCTAGCCGAGGTGTGGCCGAGATCTAGCCGAGGTGTGGCCGAGATCTAGCCGAGGTGTGGCCGAGATCTAGCCGAGGTGTGGCGGAGGTGTGGCGGAGGTCTAGCCGAGGTGTGGCCGAGATCTAGCCGAGGTGTGGCCGAGATCTAGCCGAGGTGTGGCCGAGGTGTGGCGGAGGTGTGGCCGAGGTGTGGCCGGGGTGTGGCCGGGGTCTGTAGTAGCCGAGGTCTGGCCGGAGGAGCGCGTACTCACGCGCCTGCAGCACTTTGATGTTTGTCCACGTGCCGATCGAGAAGGACAGGACGTAGATCAGAAAGTACTTGACCTTCCTCCACTCGAAGTCGTCCGTCCTCAGCAGACCTGCGCACATGCCGAGGTCAGCGCAGGATTGTGTTAGGGCAGGAATGCGGCGTGAACATCTCAGGGCGGGAGTACGGTCTTGTGCAGTGTATTCAGAGCACCGCGTGAGTACGAGGCCCTACGAACACAGTGAAGACGCAGCCGGATACGGCCGGATACAGCTGAATGCGTGTCCTCTCGAGCGTTGCTTGGGAGGCAAGAACACGTCTTCCCGCTTCTAGGGCAGCTGGCCGGTAAGCTTGCCGCCGTACACGAGCACGGTGCACGAGGCGAACTATCGCCGGGGGAGAGGAGATTGCAGCTCAGCGCCCTCCGCTAGTCAGGAGCACGTCGGCATCCGGGGGCGGAAGGAATCTCTCCGTGGGAGAGATTCCCGTGTCGCGACAAGATCCGGCGGAGGAGGTGTGTGGCGAGGGGCGAGGTGACTTACTCTCACGGGCAGCGGCATGGGCGCGGCGTGTGCGCCGTCGCGGTTCGACGGCCCAGCGCGGATGGGAACTGCGCGAGGTCTAAGGGGCGTCTCGGGAACGCTGGGGAGGTATGAACGGCAGGCACCTGGCAGAGCGTGACCAGCGCCGGCGACGGCGTGTGCGACACGGCGATCTGCGAGAGCAGGCCGAGGAGCAGAGGGTGAGAGCGCGTGCGTGTGTGCCTCGGAGACGGAGCGGGAATCCAGCGCGCGGGATGACCAAGAGGAGGCAGGCTGGCGCGGCTGCAGCGAAGCACGCGAGGTGCATGCGCGTGGAGCCAGAACATATGGCGCTGCTCTATCAGTCGGACGGCAAGAGCGGGCGGTGGTGGCCTTGTTGATGACAAGCATCCCGCCCGAGCAAAAGCAGTACGTGATCACGGCCGCGGCCACTTCAGCGGCGTCCTCCTGCTTCTCTCGCATCAGGGAGTTCGGTCGGTGGCCGACGTGGGGGTAAGCGTGATGGGGGAAGGGAGTGGGGGGCGCCCAGTAGGGCGCCGGCACCCCAGCGTAGAGGGCCTCGTGTAGCCCTCCTTTTGGTATAATTTTAACAAAAATACTCGGCACAGAGCTCAGGCTCGCCGCGACGTCGGAGGACGCCGCCGTCGCCTAGACTCCCCTGCGTCACTACGTACGTAGGGAGATTTGATTGGCGCTGGCGCCTGCTGTTGACAAGTGGGATCATCTGGCTTCCGGAATACTTCCGCGAAGCTGCCCCCAGCAGGCGTTTGACCAAAATCCAAATTTCCCTACTCCAGTTGAGGCTGCCCTCGGACCCGAGAAGGGCCGTAAAGTAAACACGGGTCCCCGAGGGTTAGCTCTGCGCTCCGGGTTTCCCCTAGCAGCGGAACGCCCCCTCTACTCGGGGCTAGTAGCAGACACTAGCACGACAACAGACACATTCCTCACTGACATCACCGCTCGGAACCCCCCGCTCCGCGCGCGGCCCCCCCTACCCCCACTCCGAGGGGGGGCCTCCCTCCCCTCGGTCCTCCCTCCTGTTCGCCTTCCGATGGTTACGCTCGTGGGGCCCGAGAGAGAGAGATTTTGAAATCTCTACAAACAACAAACTCTACATCATAAGCGGCGAACGAGGCAAGGTCGCTCTCCGACATGAGGCGCGTTGCACTTGCCAGTGCTGCCCTGGCCTTCTGTCTGCCCGCCCAATGGGTGGCAGGTGCCTCTGCTGCTGTGGCATGCCTCACGGCTGCGCCGGCGCCTCGGCGCGTCAGCTCGGCTCGGCGTAGCGATAGTGGCCAGCGCAACTCGCCTGGACTCAACGCTCAGCCAGGAGCTCCCGCACGCGCTGCCGCGAGCCATGGCGCATGCAACGCGTCTGCGAGCCCCACCGCTGCACCTCCCTCCGAGCCGGCCAAGGCTATCTATCCATATCCATATCCAGCGCGTTCCTAGAGGTGAACGCTAGGGCCGTAGCACAGCCCGCCCGGCTTCCCTTGGACCACGATAGCAGTCCAGGGACCCAGCGAGCGGCAGCAGCGCGTCAAATTTGCATTTTCCGTTTTTGCGCTGACGGTTCTAGGGTGTCGTACAAGATGGACATGCAAATTTGTCGAAGCGCATGTCGGCGTAGCCCGGAGCGACGAAAGCCTCAGAGCTCCAACTTGCACTTGGGGTCAGGGAACTCGCCGCTCTCTCTCGTGTTGCACCGCTGCGTGATGTGATACCTACATGGTCGCACGGACGCACGGGCGCTTATCATGGTTAGGACGAGACCTTCTGAACTGTGATGATGCGGTGCTAGGCGTGCGCGGTGGTGATGCGGCGGGTGTCCACAAGCATCTACCCAGCTGCGCACAGCTGCATGTGGATGGACTCGACGCCGCTGAGGTCGAGGTCTTGGGCGTCGCCGGTGGCCTCGTTGCGCACCGAGAGCGACCACGAGGCGTAGAGGGGCGGCGGGTTGAAGGGACTGACGGTACCAGTTGTGGAGCTCCATGGACTGAGGCGAAGTCAATCGAATAGGGGACGAGTGGGGCTGTGGAGGGGCTCTCACCTTGGGTCCTGGCTGCCTGGGTATTTCGTGCAGTCGACTGGGCCCGGATCTTTCAGGCAGCACTGACCGCGTTTCGGCGTGCAGAAGCCGCCGACACAGGTCTCGCTTGGCCCGGCCGGGAACCAGATCCTACAGCGACATGCGACGGTAGTTAGTCTAGCTGGGATGGAGAACCAGCGTACCATGGAGGCGATTTACCGGGCGTTGTTGTCTGGGCAGTTCCAAGTGGTGAACGCGGAGCACTCGAACCAACCGCAACCGTCCCCGTTGCACCTTGAGCACGTAAGATCTCCGCGCCAGTGAGCGAGGCGCTCGTCGGTGCAGCAGCGCGCTTCGTACTTGCACGTGGAGAAGCAGCAGTCTGCCTCGATGGCGTCGCCGTTGACTTTCGTCATGCCAACGGCGATGGCCATGATGAGCAGGTTGCGCACCATGCCTGTGCCGACCGGCAGACGAGGGAGTGAGCCGCAAGGCGACGCAGGCTGATGCGCTATCGGTGCGCAGAAAGAGAGTGAGGTGTGTGTCTCGCTGTGAACGAGCGAGTTCACGAGGACGAGCTGCAAGAGCTCTGGCGCTGCGCTTCCCGAGCGACGCGGCAGGCTGGTGCGCAGCCAGGGTAAACGAGTGCTCTGATTGCTGCACATCGTGTTCCGGGCACCAGTGCTGCTTCTCTCTGCTTTGAGAGCGTCTTTGAGGGGGGGAATTGAGTGGAAGGGGGGCTCAAGAGGGCCGCACCTACTCGCAGCGCACGCAGCTTGAGGCCCGGCGCCAAGGAAACCGCGGCACACCCGCCTCGCCCACGTTGTTTTGGATCTGCGAGGGCGCAGGCGGCGGCGAGCGAGCGTCAGCAGCATAAGATGGGACGAGCATAGCGCGGGCTCGTTTTGGGGGTCGCGGGGGCGCATAAGGCATGAAGGCGACCCGCGGCCGCGCGCTCAGCAGCGCTCAGACCGGCAATCCGATTGTGCCAGATTCGCCTCGATCCTCGGAGCGAGCCGCTCGCGCGGCGGCGGTCGCAGCACGGCGTGCAGCCGGGCACGGGCTCGCTGCAGTGGTGGTTGTGGGGCGAGGCGAGAGGGCCCGCGCGGGGGCAGCTCTCATCTCGCGCTGCGTCGCGCCGGGCGAGGGGCGAGGCGAGAGGCAACCAATGGCAAAGGCACCTGCACACCTTCCAAGCTGCACCCCCTTCCAAGCTGCACCCCCTTCCAAAAAAAGAAAGCCAATTCGACTTGGGCCCTCGGGGAGCCTGCGGGCGGCCTTCTCTCGAGGTCTCGAGATACACAAAGCGGCCAAGAGTACTGTATAGGTAGGGTCGATTCCGCATGGTACGGGACCCCTCGGGTGTTCATTGGAGGGGGAGTCATCCCAAGACGGTGTGAGAGAGAGAGATTTCTTGAACACGGTGCATACAGGATCGATCGAGGCGGAGCACGCAGGAGCCATCGGCGGCGGTTAGCGGCAGCGCGGCGGTGTAGACGAGCTGCGAGATACATGGAGATTGTGACGAGGAGTGGAGCGAGTGAGGCTGAGGGACGCCCCTGGGGGGATTCGTTCAAAGGTATTATGCGCCCTCACCTTCACCTCCGGCACGGACATGGACGGGAGACCGCCCGATGTCTGGAAGAGCTATTGAATAAATGAGGAGACAATAAGTGTCACCCCCCACAAAAATGCGGCAGCATCGGGTCGGCTTGCGTGTTCGCGCCCCAGCCGCGGCACTGATGGTCGCGCTCCTGCTCTCGCACGCACACGAGCCCCTTGCGCGCCTCGCCCCCGAGCATGCGGCCAACCACTCGGCAGTGCACCGCCCACGAGGGATGATCTCGCCCGCGCGCGAGCAGGTCAGTCCTCCGAGCGGTCCCGAGCGGTCCCGAGCCGTCCCGAGCCGTCCCGAGCGGTCCCGAGCCGTGTCCCAACGGCCTAGATGCTAAAGTTCGACGGGCGGGGGCGCGGCGCTTGGGCCAGCTTCCTGCAGGCGCGGATCAAGCCATGGGAGTATGGTCTTGGGGACAAGCAAGGCTTACGTCGGGCAGCGGCAGATCATCACAGAATGGAAGGGCCGGAACTACACCTGTCCCTCGAGAAACAACGATTCAACAGGTGGTGGCAACCGTATGGCTCTGTGCACTACGTGGCGTGGCTCGTTCACCCTGCTTGCCGCGGTCATGAAGATCGCGGCGCACATGGTTGGGCTCCAGGAGCGTATGAAGGGACCTAGGTATGATGTGTTTGGCCCGTGGCCGGTGTGCCCCCCTCTCGTCGCGGCGCAGTTTCCTTAGTGCTTTGCTGTTTTTGCTGTTAATCTCATGAGAAGTTTACAATTTCTTCTCACTGCAGCACCTCCCCCGCGCCACCCAGCCGTGCAGCCCAGCCAGCCGGAGGCGGGCCGCAAATGTCCCAGCCGCGCCCCCGAGCGAGGCCGAGCGGTCCCGAGCAGTCCCGAGCGGTCCCGAGCGGTCCCGAGCGGTCCCGAGTGGCCCCAGAGCACCCCAGAGCACCCCAGAGCCTACCTGAGAGCCCACGGCCGCTTGGCAGGCACCTGTCACGAGCCTGTTTCTTGTAATGACTAACATCCGTTGCTGTGGGCCGGCCGCATCCCGAAGTGCTCTAAGAATATTCAACCCTCAAAGAAAAAGAAACCCCCATCGCGCTCAGGCCGCGCTCTGGCTCCTGCTACTGCTCGCTCGGTTCGCACGGTCACCCGATGCCGCCCGGCGAAGTTACGGAGAGGCACCTCTTTGACTCCGGGGAGGACATCAAGATCCCCATCCCGTGCCCGCTGCGGTTTCCATTGGGCACGCTTGTCGAGGTCCATGCCGGGAAGGCAGGCTGGCTGACGGCCAGGGTCACGCGGCAGTTTTATCGGCCGCACTCGGCAGATTGGCCCGCTGGCCAGCACTCCGCGTACGAGTTCAGGCTAGACCGCGGAGGCTACATGCATTCGCCCATCGACTGCCCTCGCTATGTCCGAGCTGTGCCGCCGTCGCTGCAGGCGTACATCGAGCGCTTCGTGCCACGGCCATCCCAGGATCCGACGGCGACGCAGGCTGTGCATGACATCATTGAGTACGCCAACCAGCGGGGCGTGACGGATTCCGTTCGCAGGACGATGGCGCCTCCACCGCTGCAGGACGGCCTGGGGTGGCTCGCCCGCCGCTACGCGGACGTCGACTCGCTCGTCGACTTCATCGAGCGAAGCCACGTGTGCGCATCGTGCGGCAAAGCGTTGCCTCGCGACGCCTTCTCGGGTGCGCAACTCAAAAGGAGTGCAGCCCTTCGACGCTGCAGGCAATGCGCGGGGGGCAGCAGATCAGCGGAATCATCCCGCATCGCGTCCGCCGAGGGGCGCTTTCTTCTGCAGCAGCAGCAGCAGCAGGAGGAGCAGGAGCGGGAGCGGCGGAGGCTGGAATGGGCAGCAGCACGGAAGCGGGAGCGGGAGGAGCTTCTGCAGCAGCAGCTGCTGCTGCTGCAGCAGCAGGAGGAGGAGCGGCGGGATGAGGAGGAGCGGCGGGAGCGGCTGGCGCAGGAGCGGCAGCAGCGGCAACAGCAGGGGCGGAAGCCGCCGCAGGCGCCGCCGGTGGAGCTCGCGCAGGAGATATACGACGCGGCGTCGGGCGACCCGGCCTTGCCCGCCACGCGGCGGCAGCTGAAGAAGCTGCTCGCGCGGCTTGACAAGGAGAAGTCACTAGTCCGCAAGCGCGAGATCCGCTCGTGGCAGTCGCCGGCGGACGGTTCGACGGCGCTGTTCGCGGCGTGCCAGCGGGGAAACCTGGCGGCGGCGGAGCTGCTGCTCAGGGCGCACTTTTCGGTCAACAAGGCCCCGCAGGGGGGCGGCACGCCGCTGTACGTGAGCTGCGAGGCGGGTAACGTCGAGCTGGCACGGTGGTAGCGGTGGCGTGGGTGGCGGCGATGGTGGTGGCGGCAACGGCGGAGGGGGCGACGGACGAGGCTGAAATGGCGGGCTCGGCGGCAGAGGCGGTGCGCTCGGTGGCGGCGAGGGTGGTGATGGCGGCGGCGGCGACGGCGAGGACGACTGCGGCGGCGAGGATGGCGGCGGTGGCCACGGTCGCAACGCCGAGCCGAGACGCTGATGGACGGCGGCGCGAACCCGGCGATCGCCGTCGGCGGCCTCACGCCGCTGGCGCGCGCGCGGCAGCTGCACGGCGAGGGCGCCGAGATAGTCGAGCTCCTCGAGCAGGTGTCAGGGGCAGAGCAGGAGCCGCCGCCGCCGCCGCCGCCGCCGCCGCTTGGAGAGGCGAGCCAGGGCGTGCAGCCGCCGAGGCTCCTCCTCGACCTCGCCAGCCGCGGTGCCAACACCATCGACACCGCAGCCGCAGCCGCCCGGAGGGCGGTCACGTCGATGTTCGGGACGATTGCCGAGGGAGGCGAGGTCGAGGAGGGCGAGGAGGAGGGCGAGGAGGAGGGCGAGGAGGGCGAGGAGGAGGGCGAGGAGGAGGGCGAGGAGGACGAGGGCGCAAGCGAGGAGACGCGGCGCATGCTGCAGCAGCTCGAGAGCGGCTACTCCACCGCGGCGGAGGTGCGCGATGCACTGCTCGCGCTCTCGGACCTCGAGGGATACGACGAGCAGCTGGAGCGGGGCCACGCGCGCTTGGAGGCGCTCCGGGCGAGGCTTTCGCCGCTCCACGCGCTCGCGTCCCGCCTGCCCGACGACCTCTGCTCGCCGCCGCGGCGGAGCTACACGGCCCATCACGTGCTCATCGTCGACGCCTCCGCTTCAATGCGTAACACCGACGTCGAGGCCCCCCCCCTCCCCCCTACCCGCCCGCCTACCCGCCCTCACCCCCACCCACCCACCCGCCCACCCTCCTCGTACCCGCCCTCATCCTAAATGCCAGCTCGACGCTTCGGTCCGCAGGTGGTCAGCGGTGAGCCGCCCATCTCGCGCGCCGAAGCGGTGCGCCGCGTGCTGCTCGACAACTTTCTGCGCCGGCAGCTCGACGCGGGGGCCGTCTCCGCCGACCGCGTCTCCCTCATCAAGATCCAGTCCGAGGACGCCGCGGGCGCCGCTGTGCCTTTTGCGCTGCTCCCGCTCGACGCGACGCTCGCCGAGCGGATCGACGCCGCGCTGGACGACCCTCGCTCGCACGGCCCGTACCTGCCCGCGCTCTCCAAGCTCGTCGAGCTCGTGACCCTAGATGCCGAAGAATTGTCTATGGGATGCAATGCCACGGGGTCACATCCTCAGCCCGGTGTCTCATATCCAGGCTCGTGACGCACGCCGACGCGCACTTGCTACCGCACGCAAAGACGTCGGTGCTCTTCCTCTCCGACGGCCGTCCCTCCGACCGTGTCGACGAGCGCGAGCTGCCGCAGCTGCTGGGCGGCCAGCTGCGGGCGCTGCACTCCGCGACGCTCGGCCGACTTGCATCGTTCCAGCTGCTCGGCTTCGGCGACGCGCACGAGCGCATGCTCAAGTCGATGGCGGCCATGGTGCCCGGCAACCTCGCCACGTTCAACGTCGTGTCGGGCCGCGCCGTGCTGCACCGAGCACCTGCTGCAACTGCTCCGGGTTGACCGCCGCTGCCAGCCCCTCTCCCCTGCCAGTCCTGCCGGCCGTTGCCAGCTCCTCTCCCCTGCCAGTCCTGCCGGCCGTTGCCAGCTCCTCTCCCCTGCCAGTCCTTCCGGCCGTTGCCAGCCCCTCTCCCCTGCCAGTCCTGCCGGCCGTGCCAGCCCCTCTCCCCTGCCAGTCCTGCCGGCCGTGCCAGCCCCTCTCCCGTCTGACCCTCTCCCGCGATGGGCGGAGCTCTAGACCACCACCGTCGAGCTCCTGCCGCTGCAGTGTGGCATCAGTGGGGGACGGCCTGCCCACCGCACCCGCCCCAGCCCCCAACCTTGCCTGCTCAGCATCACCGCCTCACCACCAGCGGAGCCGCCGCCTCACCACTGCGATCCCAGCCGCCGCCATCCCCGCCCCCGCCGCCCCCGCCACCGCTTGCACCCACCCCCTCGGCGCGCCTCCGCCGCCGTGGCCTCCCGCCGCGCCTTGCGCGCCACTGGTGCCGGTGCCGTCGCTTGGGAGCATGGTCAAGATCGGCGTGTGACGTGTCTTCAGCATGCTCAGCTCGAGGTCCGCGTCGAGGGGGAGACGTTTGCTGCCAGAAAAATGCACGTAGGCGCGGGGCGAGGGCGGCGGCGGCGCGGGCGGCGGCGGCGGGGGCGGCGGCGGCGGGGGCGGCGGCGGCGGGGGTGGCGGCGGCGGGGGCGGCGGCGGCGGGGGTGGCGGCAGTGAGGGTGGCGGCAGTGAGGCGGCGGGCGGGGAGGGCGTGGCGGCGTGCCCTGTCTGGGGCCCGACTTGCGACGGCATCGACTGCGTCATCGCCGACGCGCACCTCCCGGAGCTGCTGCTCGAGGTTGGGGACTGGCTCTACTTTTCCGACATGGGGGCGTACACGTCGTGCGTCGGCTCCAACTTCACCGGAATGGAGCTGCCCGACGTCCCCTACCTTGCGGGCCACGCGCCTTTCCCGGCCGCAGCCGCCCCGAAACTGCT